>NW_019385008.1:137880-162583 GCF_000671375.1 Centruroides sculpturatus | reverse complement strand
GAAGACTATTGTATCGTTAAAAATTATTTTTTTATTTTGTACGAACAAAATAAATATATTGAAAAATATAAAAACAATAAAAAATTATACTTCAGAAGTTACTTTAGTATCAAAAACGTAAAATATTTGAGTAGCCCAAGACATAGCCAAAGATTGCAGCGCCACAGCACTGGCGAAAATTTAAATTCGCCGACTGGAATTCTTTCGGATAATTGACGTTTCGGATAATTGACTTTCGAATAATCAACGCTGTACTGTATATTTTTTAATTTAAAATTTATTTTATACGAGTTCTTTTACTTACTTTAAAATATTCAGAAAACTTACACAGAGTTAACACGTATTTAAAAAATCCAGAAACGAAGTGCGTAACGTTCTTCTAGGCCAGTGTTTCTCAACCCGTAACGAATCTTCGCCCCCTTCACTTCAAAATTCCGATGCCGAGGGCCAAGACTAACGCCAAATTCGTACTGCATTGAATAGACTAGTGACTAGTGTAATGTTATTTGTTTAATTATTGTACAATATAACGAATAAAATATCCAATTATTCTTAATATAATGTTTTACTATATCGCCCAGAAAATTGTTTTTCGCCCCCAAAATATAAATTGTTACCAATCGCCCCCTCAACATGGAAAAACGCCCACATGGGGGCGATATCGCCCCCGTTGAGAAACACTGTTCTAGGCCGTTATGGGTTTTTATTTTTAAAAAATACCTTTTAAATTAAGCAAATTAAATAAAATTGTTTGTGGTTCCATCTGTTACTAGACTTTGTTATTAAAAATTTTTACATTTTTAATTAATATAAAATGGCAAAAGGGTTAATTTTCCGAATAGGGATGAGTTTGGTGAAAAAGTCTATATGTTAATAATTAATAAAATTTACATTAATGCTACTCCTTTCGAGATATGACACAAGACTTGCTTCTATCTCTCCACTTCCTCATTCTTTAACCACCAAAATTTAATGACAACAATGGCCATTATATACAAGCCACTATGACAAATTTCGTTTCTGAATCGTCATTCCATTCTGAGAAAGTAAAAGAAATAGACTACATTCACAGACACGTACACATACATACATATAAACATATCCAAGGAATTTTTTGTCGTTGTTTTGAACTTTCTTCGATTAATACGCTCTCAACACTTGGAGACTTGCAAATAATTTGAGGATCAGATTTGACCCAATTCCAATACTTTCCCTTGTTGTGTATACATAACAGCCAAAAAAGTAACACGTGTTTTGTAATTACTTTCAGAAAAATTTAAGATTTGTGCTTGAAATATGCCGTAATGTGTTTCATATTGTCAACGGCGTATTTAGAAATATAAACACTTTTTTAGGATCACGATATTCAGTCGCTCTTCCAAACAAATAGTGAGAAGTTCCACGGAACCAAGAAATTTTGGACATTTTTCAGATTCCTTTGGTGGAAAATCAATTTGGGGATAAGGAACTTGTTTTTTAGAATATATAATTGTAGGAAGAATGGAATAGAATTTTTGAAAAAAAGGTATATTAAATCTGTATCTCGGCCAGCAAAGAGATTTAAATGTTATTGAAGGTCTGTGGGCTAAACCAATGCTCATGTTTTTCGCATTTCAACCCATAAAATTTATCATTAAGTATGCGTTAAACATCCCGTTGTGTATCCTGCCATTGTCATGATATAAAGCTGTGTAAAAAGCGATGTTGTTAGAGCATTGTACAACTGCATCACTCCAAATGCAAGCGATTTATCAATATAATATTACGGCGCATCAAGGCAAATATTAATCAACTCGTTGATGAAATTTTTTATTGTTGAACACTTTTTAATTTTTACGCTAAAATTGCGAATTTTCTGCATTTTTCAAACATTTTCGTTTCATAGTGATTGGCTTTATTCCTGTTTTTATATATTTTAAGAATTTTAATTAACATTATTCCGATAATTAAATACAATCAATATTTCGAATATGTTATTTCATTTCCTGTGGCATAATTTATTGCTGCAAGTTTAAAATTAGGTAATTTTTTTAATTATTATCAAGTATTAATTTGCTGGTTCGAGTTAATTAAGTTCTATAGTTGAAACATAACGTTAAAAAATCAATTCTTTCCTTAATTAAAAATATTGAACGCCTTCATATAATATTCAGCAGCAACTACATTTAATTGTAGAATGTCAAAATTATTCAAATGAATTCTATTTCAATTACAATCCATACAGTTTCTTACCTATTTGTGTGCTTAATGTCCACATAAGCCATAAGTTGAATTAAAATGATTTTTTTTTGACATTTTTATATATTCTTATTTGTATATATACGCATGTTGGGCTGGAATTTAAATAAATTGTATATCTGTAAATTTCCACTGTCGTCTGTCTGTCTATCCTTCCTTAATCTCAAAAACGGTGTTATATAGACGACAGTTAAGACCAGAAGTGAAAAGCATTGTGCCAGGAGGCCCCGATTCACTGTACATAGTGTAAGAAATTCTGCTTTATACCGGAAAGTATTTGAATTCAGTTCAAAAATTTTTACTGGATGGGGTTACAAAAGATGACAGTTTTTTGTTTTATTAACTTATGACAACGCAATACTTGGCCGATCTTTCTAGTCCATTGTGTGTTTGATCAGGCCATAATGGAGCGGATGGTGTATAGAAATCGACCATATGTATGGCACAAAACATAAATGCGGGCTCCGTTGGAAGCCCACTGATGCCTTGACTGTTTCTGCTGTTATAAAGTTCAGTTATAACTCAAACTCGTTTTAAGTCCTGTTAACTCCATTTTCTAAATTAAGAAAAGACAATGGATGCCAGTGGGATTTTATATGTCTACAAGTTTTGAAAATTGCAGCCCATTTATGGAAACTAAAAAATACTATGTTAATAAACGATTAATTATATTTTGAATAAATATAAATAAATTTTCTATAATATTCTTGAATTGATAATAAATATATCTTTATTCGTTGTAGAAATATTCTCAAGATGATGCTTATGCTGGAATTATCCTACGTTTTGATTATTTATGGTGCATTGACTTACAAAAATTTCTCGGATTTCGAAAGTAAGTATGAAATTCTTTATTTTCTATGCTGAACAATATCATTATGGGTCTTGTTTCTCATAAGGAGTAAAATTATGTCAGGTATAGACTTAAAATTGTTAAACCACACTTTTCTAACCACAGATATTGTCAGATAAATGGCCAAGACGGGACAGCGTTGGCCTCCTGGTTTAAAAAACCCCGGTTCAAATTCACACTGAATTAGAAAATCTCCAAAAATTTATTGAAGGTGATCCGACTGGTTATGTTAAAAGCAATCCCTGTCAGTTTATCTGCTCCATTGTGAGCCTGGCGAATGATAAAGCTTTTGTCAGGCTAATGAGTACTGACAGGGACAAAAGGCCAATTTCCTTTTCGATTTGTAACAACGAGTTGTTACAGATCGCCCTAGTGTTGCGTTGCCGTAGCTTAACTAAGCGTTAACATGAAATTAAAATGTTCAATTATTCATATATAAACTTTGTTTGATATGCTTGTTATCCACAGACATTTATAAAACAATTTCTTTCAGTAAATTTAATTGAGAATTTATATAATTTCAGGAGAATTGCCAAGTAGAATTATTCAAAAAGGATTCATTGTGAAAGCGTATGTTGAAGCTACTATGAACATAAATACACAGATCACTTTTTTCTACACAACTGGAAATCGCCGATTCGCCTTCAGTGAACTTTTAAAAAATTCCTCTATTGTCAACATCGAAGAGACATTCATACAAATAGTAAACGAATATTATATTCAATAGAATTATTATAATCTGTTTGGAATTTGTCATTTTATTGTTAAATTTTGACATGATATAATGCTTTTAGTCTAACATAAATACATGATTAAAATTCTAATTAATATATAATTTTATGATTATAATAAAAGATTATAATCTATAATTTACAAAAAAATGATAAATTAATGAAGTATTCTTATTCAACGTTCTTTGACTGTGTATTACAGCTCAAATTTCGTATTCTGTTTTTCCAGGACATGCAGAATATATATAACTCAGTGAACTTACATTACATTGAACTCGTGGCACTACGAGCGGCAAAAAACACAGGTGTAATCTGCACAAACAAACAATTCGATTAAATCATAAAAAACGTATTTGTGGTGGCTGTTTTTACGTTCATGACAATCGTTTAATGTTTTATCGTATCACATGGGATACTTTATACGCAGAAATAGCAACTGCGCATTATACATACGAGGCGTGTTTTAGTGCTATTAAAATGAAAGTTTCCTGTTGTGCAAATTTTTCCGCATGTCATGTACTTTCGGCATAGAAAATTTCGTTGACTTGAACTGTATATATCACTTCAAATAGAGTTGAATATGAAGACTTTACTTATCATTATCAAAATTTTATTATAATTACAATCGAATTTTTAATTATTGCGTCTTTTTCTTAATAGAATGACCAATTGTATTAAATTGATACCTGGTATAGTCTTTCGAGTAGAAAATTGAAGACGTAAAAAAATTTATATAAAATATTCACAATTATAAAAAAAAAACAATAAAGCCCTTTATATCCTGCTCTTTTTCAACATTTCACGAACACTCTGGTTGAGTTGATCTTTTATTATCTTTCGTTACTTATTCGTCTCAACACCTGAAAAATTCAGCAGAGTTCCGTAATTTTCTTGGCTGTTAAACGTTCTTATTTAAAAAAATAACTTTTATATTATTAAGCAAAATAAATAAAATTGTGTGTGGCTCTATCTGTTATGACATTTTGTTAAAAAACGTTTTATATTTTTAATTATTAATTAATGGCCAAAGGTTCAATTACGAGGGTAAAGATGAGTTTTATGAAAAAGTGAAAATGTTAATAACTAATAAAATCTTCATTAAGTCCTACCTCTCTCGAGATATGACACATGACACACATTTATCTTCTCATCCTCTCGACCTTTAATAGTTTTTGTCACCAACACTTAATAGCATCAATGCCCCTCATATAAAGCCACCTTGCCAAATTTCGTTTCTTAATGTTTACCCCTTCCTGAGATATTAAGCGAAATATGACAAACATGCATACATACCAATGGAATTTGTTTGCTGTTTTTTGACATTTTTGGATTCAGGAGATCTCAGGAGGGTAAAATTTGACCTGGTTCCAATACCTTCCCTTGTTATGTATACATAACATCCGAAAAAATAAAACGTTAAAAAGTTCCAGGGGTACGGCATAATTATAGAATCTGATGTGTTCCTGACGTCTTGAAAAAGGACAAGACAAAAAAGACATTTATTGCTTCTATTAATTGTGAATATTATTATATTTATTAAATATCTATAACATTCTACACGAAATACATACAATTATTAATATTTATAATATATTTTAAATATTTTCCAGTGTAATATGGACAAATCATCTGTATGTAATGAATACAATGTTACGAAGATGTATAAATTCGAGGGTTTAAAAGGAAAAACTGTAAAAGTGGATTATGATTTTGTAAGTATTTCTTCGTAGCATATATTAATGCAATCATTAAACATCTTCGCGATGACTTGTTCAGTCTGTTATATATAACAGAGGAAAAGTATGGCGACCGATCAAAAAATAACCCGCAGATTTTAAGCGTATCTCCAATAGAGTCAGACTTAATGACGATTTTATTTGTTACTGTACTAGAATTTACAATTTTTATAAAACCCATCTCTCGCCTCAAAATTAAGCTTTTTGCCATTTTATAATAGTTTAAAATATTAATAAATATTTAATAAAATATGATAACAGATGATGCNAGCAATCAACAAGATGATTTTGCTATAGAATCAATCAACGTAATATCAAAGAAGAAAATGTCTTCCAACTTGTTTACGACTGGATCGAGTGTACGATTTCTTCTAAACAATTGCCAATTTTAATCATAGGGGAAGAAGTAACTTTTCTTTCATTTTCTTCTTTCCCGATTAAAAGGCATCGAATTAATCAAAACCAACCGTGATTACATAATTATTCTCGTTATGCTAACTCCTAACTTTAGTGTTTTAGAAACTTTAGAATTGTTACGTTGTCGTTAGTAGTTAAGATATATTAGAGTAGCGCGACTTGGATATCAAGTTACGGTCGTTGCTACTGTAACGAATACAATACAAAAGTGAATATAACGAGCTCTAATCAACTTCTATTATCTCCATTACTTAATTAAAACATTAGTAACAACAATTAACAATAACCTGACGTGAAAAGTCTAAAGTGCCATTATATTTACAGTAGCTAAGCTTAATACTTGTACAAAATTCTACTAAATTTTTATGCATACGTCAAGAATTTAAATAGGATAGCATTTAAAGAATCTAAATGATTTTCCAGAATCAATATCATTTATAATTTTGATAATTTATAATGAAGCAATTTAAGAAATCTCTCTTTTTAACGATACTTTTAAGTATCTGGTTACGTCTTATTCGTATATTGCTCTAACATTAATTTGCATTGCGCGATTAATGGAGAGAGAAAAGAAAAAAGAAAGCAAATTATCAATATAAGTTATGTAAATTTTACACATTACTGTAAATGTTTTTATCAAAATGGTTCTCGACACTCAGAAAGTAAGTTAATTACAATTATGAATGAGTTATATAACTCATTAAAAAACATTTAAGTTATATAATAACATAACTATTGTTCACGAACAATTAATGATAAATGTTAACCTATATTATATAATGGAGTAGAAAATATTACAATGGTAACCTTAAGTATTAAATAAATACACACAACATACTTTGTTTCCAAGGATTATTATAATCATTTACACTTAATCTTTCAGAAAATTTCAATACAAATAAGATAAATTCCGCAATTCTTTACCTTCGATAAAACGAGCAATTTTTTATTATTTAACTGGGTAACAAGAGTGTTATCTATAACTGTTAAATAGTTCATAAAAAGTCGATGATCATGCTACACAGTTCAGAAAATTAAATGATAAACTAATGAAAATTAATAAATTTTTAATAAAATAGCTGATTTCTTACGGGCTATAAAAATAAATGAGAAAAATGTAAAAAAAAAACTATTAAAAAAATCAAAGTGAAAGTTGTTCACGAAACATTGATTTTTATAACATTATTTAATAAAATATGATAACAGATGATGCAACCAAATGTCGCCGGGGCAACAAGGTCTTTAAATAAGGTCAGGACACGCGTGGCCTACTTCTTGAGCCGCCATTTTGGGGTTTTTTGAGTCGCATGTTTTAAGCAAACTTGTACGAGCAGTCAGTTTTATACGACATTAATTAAAGTAAAATTGCATAAATCCAGTAATTTCTAGTCAAAAAGTATAATAATAATTTCGGATGATTATGCAACCCCAATTTTATGTAACGTTTTCATCAAATAGTTTAAAAGAAACAATCATCCATATGCCGTTGATGTCTACGCTACATTTTGCTTTCCTCTGCTTACTTTCACAATTTGGTGGCAAACAATAACCCATTGTTTAAATTTTTGAGTACTTATATACGTAATAATAGTCGACTCACGCAGGAACTACGTGTGGAGTGTAGTCTACCGATAAGTACCAAAATGGCCGCTGCCGCATAGAATCACGGGAGCGTGTCCTGACTTTCTTATACAGACCTTGCCGGGAAAGTTAAGCAACTCGTTGCTGGATTATTTTGATCATTCAATTACTTGCATGTGCACGTTTACGGAATTTAAAGAAACATATGGTATAATCTTTAGTGGGTAATTCCATTGAATGTTAAATGTTACCAATTAATTTCAAACTTATACATATATTGCATTGATTATATTAATAAAAACTTATTATTTTCGCTATCTTTTAAAACTTTTTGTCTTTTTGGTACAAAGAGTACGTTTCTTCATGTTTATGACAGGTTTGACCAGGATCGAAATGATACCACTGGGATGGTGAGGAATTTCACAATTTTATATATATCTTGTCCAAAATTTTCAGTATCTATATGTGGTAAGAACTGATTTTATCGCAGTAGTAAACATGTGTTAATTTCCCCGGACATCTGACTCATGCCAAGAATCATTCTTTTAGATCAATGGTTCCCAAAGTGGATACTACCACCCTGTGTGGAGTGAGTAAATCTAGGGGGCAAAAACAAGCAAGTGGACAACAGGAGACAGTTTAGGCAGAGTACTGAATTGTAACCATAGATGAGAGTTGGGATCACTGACCCTCTGTTAAAAAGGAAAAGAATGAACATTGTTTTCAATGGTTTCCACATATGGAAAAAAATGTACTGTAAGTGTGAGGTTTATAGAACAGTTTTAATAAGAATGTTTTCAATCCATTCTCCCACGAGGGAAAATGGGTTAGAAAGCATTAGTTTAGCATAAGTCTATGGAATCAAAGGGGCAGTGGCTGAAGAAAGTTTGGGAATCACTGCTTTAGATATTATTCGTTCTGAATACAAAACCTATCTTGGTCCTCATAATATCTCTTGATAAGATCACATAGCTAATGATTTTTCATTATTGATTTATCACATTATGTAGATTGAATAGTTGCTCTCCATTTATTTTTTTTAGTGATATTCACACGTAGAAATGAACAACAGTTATACCGTTGTTATCTGGTAATCCACCACGAGTGTTTATGATAAGTTATGAGAAAATAACAGATATTAACAGAAACAATTTGTTGCTTATCTAGTGGCTAAACGACCAAGTCAAACACTAACGATCCTAGTCAAATTCAATGTTAATCATAATTTTTCACAGATAGAACGATTTATAACATAGTTGTCCCTTTCTCACATTACTTGATCTCAATACGTAATGAGCGCGTGTGTATTTAGCATTGTTTCGTGGCCATAACTCACGTTCAATGAATATTTCAAACAACGAAAAAATAAATAAAATATTGTTAAAATATAAAAATAAAATTTTCTGTTTTTATGATAATTGCATTTTTATTCAAACTAGTTTGCCAGACCATCTGTATTTATGTACCTGTTTCTGCTTACAAAGTCGCTTGGAATAAAGTAAGATGCTTTTTTATGAAAAATTGAGCATTTTGAAAAATAATAGTAACCATGCTGTTATTGTATTATTTCAGATATCCTCGTCAGCGTTCCGATGATATGGTTCGTATCAAATTTATTTTGTATGTAAAGCCTTATAGTTCTTATGAATATGTCTTAATATCTTAATTTCAGTTTGAAATATCCTTATCTCATCAAGTTAAAAGGAGAAACTTTATTGGATATACTTCTTTCATTTTGGATGTATCTACATTCTTTGCCATCAGAGCAGCAAGACCTTTAGAAAAAGCCTTGTCCATAATCAAGCCTTATCCTATGACTGTAATTTTTTATTACTATATTTTTAATTGTATAAATTTTCATAAGCGTGTACAAAAACTTATTTAGTGCTTAAATTAATGTTTATAAAATTATCTACCGTTTAATGTAATCCATTATATCTATTATGCAAAGTAGGTTAGTAGTTCAGTAGTTAAACCGGAGGATTGTAATTAAATTACTTCTATTCAACGCTGTCTAGAGAAATATTTAGTCCAAATGCAAACGAATTAAGTAAGAAAATTAATTCCAAAAGTTGCCACTGTGGCACTTCCAGCGCTGAAAGTGTGAGACCCGAAAGGCCCCTGGGTCTAATTTAATAATTTTATTTATGTTGGTAAAATATCGACAAAATATTACTTCATTTTTTTGTGAAAAACTAGTGTTTTAGAGTGGGAAAGGATAGATAACAGACGCTCCTTCCGTTAGGAGAAGTCAGTACATCCTCTGTTTTTCCTTATCTACGAAACTATCGTTTTGATAGGAAATGCTTACCCCTCTCATATCCCCCTTTCTATCCGTTCTCACGGAGAACTCTCTGCATTATGATTGGTCACTGATCGTGACATATAGAGGGATTTTGACAGAATTCGAGGAGTTCTCCGACCGATCTGAAAGTGTCCAGACTCCACATACGTTTCCCTTCTGATGACCAACGCCCTATACGAGTCACTTAGACTAAGTCCGAGGTCTATACGTAGAAGTGATATTTTTATATTTGTGCACGAATTGATCTCCCGTATGAAAGTAATATGAACCCCATCTACAAGGTGTCTTCTACCTATACAGAGAAGAAGACGAACGACATCTGAAACAGGTCGTATGTTTATAATAGTCTTGTGAGCTCTCTCTCTCGATCGCGCATTAGCATAAGTAAAGTCGTAACCGTTAGCTTGTCGCTTAATTGTTGTTGATTATTTGTATCCGTTTGTTTAGATTTATTAAATTTACTTTTGTTTATTATACAAGAATGTCTCTTCATATTTATTCCGGATCAGATCAAAAACGCGTGTTAATCCGCGTGAAAAACAATTGATTAACTGGTGTCAGCATCCTGACGTAGATCCGAATCTCGCGATTTGGATCAGTATTAAAAGCCCTCCCGGTCAAACGAATCTTGACATAAGATCGGATCTCTCGATTCGAAACCTGGAGAACTAGTTTTACCAACTAGGTGCCGATTAAGTGTTACACGAGTACTACTTACTCCGTAACCTCGGCTAATCTCACAAAAGCAACAGAGAGTTTATTGCTACAAAACATTCTTCCTATACAAAAACCATAACGATGGCATGCTTCTCCATGTAGTCTGTATTCTCACGGTTCTCACGGTGTAAAACCTGAAAGGTGTTCAATGGACGATTATAATTGTTCCTCAGTGATGCTTCCGATACAGAGTGTAATAGGGGTAAGGCAGTAAAATTTGCAACATATTCCTGATAAACCATTATACGATTGTCCTCACAACCAAAAACCATACGAATTAAGTAAGATCAGAATAACTAAAACTGCCATACTGTCAAGTTTTGATTACAATTACCCTCTATATTGAACTGCTAACCTACTTGTATATATATACAGTAAAACCTGTCTATGGCGACCACCCACGGTTCTTTGACGGATGGTCGTCCAATACAGGTGGTACTGTAAAATTATTAATTAATAATAAAACGATTTTATTATTTTTTCTTATTATACGATTTCATTACACTCCTCGATTGTCATTGTAGAATCGAAAAAGGAAAGTTGCCTGTAAAACTGATTTTTGCATTAATGCGTTTATTGTTTTTTGAATATTTTGCATGCGAAAATTACTTGGATATTATTTTTATCTGAAAATATCGTGCAAATAAGGTAGGTTAATACAGAAACTATTTATCGCACATGTACTGTATATGAGCTTCAAAATAAATAAATAAAAATAAATTTTATCAAACGATGAGATCAGCCGATTAATTGTATCGTGTACATAATTTTATACCCTAAAGAAAATACAGTAAGTCTACGGTAAAATCAATTTTGTTTTCCCACAGTTAAAATTCGCTGCTAATTGCTGTTATAACTTTAACACGACCTTAAACGACAGCACTTTGCGTTTCTTTCGTTTTTCGGACAATTTCGAACAAACTGAAATGAATTTCCTTTGTTGCTAGACTAATTTATTAACACCCGCACCTTAACGGCCGGATGGCCGAGAGGTTAAGGTGGCAGCCTACCGCTCTGGGGACCCGGGACATGTCAAGGCATCCCCAGAAATTGTTCGGGGATGGTCTGTTCGGATATGTCGGGCCCCGTCTCTCACCACCCGGTCGCCCCATTGTGGCCTGGCCGAACCCATAATAAGCCTGCTATAAGAGGCCTTCTTAGTGCCCACAGGGCGGAAGAGTATTAAAAAAACACCTGCACCTAATTTCAAGGGTAGGAGAAGTGCCCGAAGTGGGTTCGAACGAGAGTTTAGACTAATTCATTATATTAGGAAGGGAGAAACGTTGTTGAACAATAGTTTAGACCAGATATATTCGCGGAAGTGGTCGCTTATTACAGTTGTTGTATGTTGTTTCGGACCAAAAATCGATGCCCGCGGTCGCGTTACACAGGTGGTCGTTTAATACAGGTAACTTATACGAAGACTCTATGGATAAACTATTCGGTGCCAGAAATTTTTGCCCGTTTTGACAGTGCCCGTCGAATGCGGGTGGTCGCGTAAGCAATGTTCACTGTATATATATACATATATATATATATATATAATATAGTTTGTGTTAAATTCCTTTGCTGTTTCAATATGGTTATTTGTTTTTGCTACAGTTAAGTAATTATAAGAATTTTACGAATTAGTATATTAAATTATCAATAAATTACCTAGATTTAACGCTGCTTTCATGCTTTTGAACTACATCCCACAATTTTGATGTTAGATATACAAATGTCAAAACTTTCTATAACGTGTCGCATATACCCACCTTTAAAATTACCTTACGCATATCCTGGAATCTAGGATAAGCGATACGTATTTTTTACGCATGTATTACTTCTTACTCAATTTTTTATAAGTAGCATAATAGAAACCGTTTTCTTTAATATTTTCCTAGTTGTTAGAAATATGTTTAATAAATATATAACTACTCTCGAAGTATATATAAATTTTCATTATTAAAACACAAAATTTGGCGTAAGTACTTGAAATCTTCGATTAAATCTTTGAAGCAAGACAGCAATAATGGTGGCACTTCCAGTTTTGCCGCTGCTGCCATTTTTCGGTGCGAAAGTTAGACTTGTATGATTGGTAAAATATAGATAAGGTGTCATAGTTGAAACTTCTGATTCTGATTGGCTGTACGTTGTATGTATAAAACATATACAGAATACAGTTGAGTACCTAACATTTATTTCCAACGAAACTTTTAATATTATCTCGTAATTACTTATTTTCAATTTAAAACAATTTTCTCCATGCCAATCCTACTTTTATCCTAACATGAATACACCGTGTTCCAGATATTCCATTGTTCATAAATTTCTTATGAATCACGAATCAATATTATACACTGATATTAATTTCAAACTTCTCTACGAAAAGATTTTGATCTATAACCATCATAATGTCATTTTTTCAATGTAATTCAATTAGATTGTGTTTCTTCACGTGTCTAACACCAACATGCGGGGCCATTTTTCTATAGTGTGACATCACGAGATGCACTCCTTCACGGTAGACTGACAGTATAAGATAACGAACATACATGCAATGTAATCCACGCTGCCATCTCAAGACTCGCTGATAAAATTTCATATTATCTTCGTCTATGTCCGTTAATTAAACTCGAAACAGCTTGAATTTAACAAAATACACCTGCTTTAAATTAGATTTCAATGGATTTTTCATCACCATCCACTTTAAACACATTGCCTCACGGTTGGAGTTTATATACTTTGCTTTCCTCTGAACTCCGTGTTTGTGGCATGTCTTCCGGTATAACTTTCTCCTCTTTACACGACATGCCCTACCATTGTAGCCTTTTTTCATTATCAGTTACTTAACTTCCCCTTCTGCGTATTATTTTTGATTCGATCAGCTTTCTTCAGTGCTTTCCACGCATCCATTTCATCAGATTCATATCTGCTTATTGCTCTTATTTTTGGTTTATTCGGTTATGCAACGCGACACTTGAGCGATCTTGCCGAAGGAAAATCCCCCCGGGAGGTCTTTTCTGGGAAACTGGCCGCTATTTAGGTGAAAACCCAGGTGCTAGCCCACGACCAACTACTGGTGTTCAGTGATTTCATCCATTCGGCCACTTGTGGGCGTTCTCATCTTTGTGTTAAGGTCCCTTGTTCACGAAGTTATGGCTGGTCAAACAATAGTCTCATGTGGCAATCTTTAAGATAAGGAACAAAAACCTTAACTCCATTTCACCTTCAGCTTAACTGGTATTTTCCTAACGCATAGCACCACTCCGCCACACATATACATAATGGAATTGATCTAATAGCAGACGTATTGTAGGATTTCAAACGATCTTTAAAAAACAAATAACATGCATGACTTCTGGCTTTCATTAATAATAATTTTGCAGATTGGTGAAGAATGCATATACTGAACTTAATTACTTTTTCGAAGTAATTTCTAATGCTTTTGATATTATATTGAATTTTTCTCCGAAACAATATACAACTTGTATGAAATAAATTTCGAATTTTGACATATTTGTTGAATTATTTCATCTATTCTTTATGAAGTTTTTAACTATCTTTATTCCATTCAATGTACAGAAAACGAAAATTCACTTATATATTACAGGTTTGGCTCTGCATTCTAATAACATTTACTCTAACTTTGGTAATTACGTATGGAATAATAAACAAAGAACGTGAGTTTCGTAGAATGCAAAAGTTGACAATTTCTGACTTAAATTGGATTTTTGTAAGAAATCTTCTTAGACAAGGTAAGTTTGTTTAATTGTGTATCCAGGAATCGACCCACAATAGTGTTATTTTTAAAATAAATCAATTAAGAAAACCCACAAATAAATGCAGGAAATATTGGTGCATTTAATTGATACATTGAAATAGGTTTGAATGTGACAAAGTATTATTATACAATATGTAATACAATGAAACATGCTAATGCGACCACTCAAAGGATCAACTCGATGTGTTCATCTTACACAGACGTTCACATTGTGCATAAAAACGATGTAAGTGTTTGCAGAAACATGAGATTTGTCACTTCAACCAAAGCGTGCCGGTTATTGCTCGTATTAACAGGGTCATGCAATGAAGTCTTCATGTTTTTTTTTTAATAAAATTACTGTTATTATTTAATTTAAGCATATTCACAGGACTTATCGTTTTAACCATAACGTATAAGTTCTAAAATTGATCTTTTTCTTCCAGTAAGTGATTCATATTCAAATCCGATCCAGATATCTCAAACTAATTAAAGTCTAGATTCATATTTTTAAACTCATTCAATTAAATTCATTAAGCATATTTTATATTTTACAGATACAGACATAGACCACAAAACCAGTCTTGCATTTCGCATTATGATAAGTTGCTGGATTTTAGTGGCATTCGTATTGACTACCGGATATCTTGGTATTCTTCCATCCTTCATGATTAATCCAGGAAGTGAGTCCATTCCTCGGAATTTCATGGAATTGGCACAGGCAATAAAAGAAGGACGATACAACGTCACTCTATTTTGGGATACTGACGAACTCAGAATTTTTTATCTTTCTAAGGTTTGCAAAGTTTTCCTTCCAATTATTAACATTATTTTTTTGTTTTGTTCTCAGATTACAATGAATAATTGGTATTATGAATTTCCTACACATTATTTTCTTTGACAGGAAAAAAGATTAACAGAAAAGAACGAAATTATCCGAACGATTTCCAATAATTTTCTTCTCAACTTACCATACAACATACAACTTCATTACTCAGATGAACCAATTTACAAAGTACTGAATGGAACAGAAGCGATCATTGGACCAAAAATTCTCATGAAATCACTTATGATAAAAGGGGGAGAAAAAAACTTCTATCTGTCTCCGGATACCGTTTACACTAACTTTCGTTTTGTTCAAATTAATTTGCTGACTTTCAATTACGCCGAAGAAATTTCCAGAATGTAAGTAAAATAACACAATTAATACACCATTATCTGCTTAACATGAAAATTATATCGTAATCTTTTGGTATGTGTTTATTTTAGAGTAGTTATTCTTCAACAGAGTGGTATTCCAAAGAAAAAAGAAGATGATATTCTAGAAAAGAATCGAAGATATTTTGAATTCCATGCACAAAATGATGACGTCAAAGAAATATTCCTGAATTTCGAAGATCTTGTGGGTGTATTTTATGCGTTATTTGCAGGGTACGTTGTAGGTTTTGCAATATTCATCGCAGAAATTGTAATCGGCCGAGCAAAAAGGATGAAGGCAAAATCATCTGTACAACCTTTTTAATAATTTATTGGAGAATTCTTGATAATTGATAGTACGTTTATCCTTAATTTATCACAAAGATATCATTATGCACCCTATCAAATCATTTCTGAAATTGCTATTTTACAATTAGTCCATTTAAACTGTATATATTAAATCGGTGTTAAAATCTAATATTTAGATTTTAACATCTAATATTTAGATTTTAACACCGATAGATTTGTGGGTTCACGCGAGCTGGCCACTTGGAGTTTTCCTTGTTTTCTCCACTTCCGTAACGCCTAAATGGGGGCCAGTTACCCTTAAAAGACCTCCCAGAAGGCATTATTCCTGCGTTACGATTATCATACAAATGCATACAACTACTATTCCACGACAATTACGTTACACTTTCCACGGGACGATATATCCAAGAAGCTAATGTTCAACTCGAAACTACAATCAAGACAAATATATTTAACATATTTCAATTGTATTGGATATCTCAGTGGTTAAAAACAATAATCGTGTACCTATTACCATATGTATTTCACTTAATGCTTATATCACTTTTCTATATATTCCCCTTGCATTTGTTGTATCGAACCACTATCTTCTGAACACTTGTCGAGAAAAGATTTTGGGCTGTCTCTAAAGCCAGGTTTGCACTCACTGCCTCTGTTACATCGTCATCAGAGATTAACTTGCAACCGCAGAGCGCCGTCTTAAGCAGGCTGGTGAAATGATAATCGGAAGTTACCAGATCCGTACTGTAAAAAGTTACAGAATTAATTCAAACCCAAGATGGTGTACTGAATCTCCTGTTTGCTGGTGCAATATGTTAATATGCGTTGTCATGATGCAGTAAGAAGGTTTTAGACAGCAGTCCTCTTCTGTCGCTTCAAATTGCAAATTTCAGTCTTTTTCGCAGCAAACTACGATAAGTTGCACGTTGACACTTTGCCCAAGTTTCTGGAAATGAACCAAAAATGTCCCTTTACATTTTAAAAGAAAGACAACATTATTTTCTTGCGAAGAGTTCACGTTTGAATTTCTTCTTTGCTGACGAAGATGGATATTTGAACTGCAAGTTTTGTCTCCTTCTCACTGGTTTATAGTGATGGACCCTTGTCTCTTTACCTGTAACAATTCTTTCCATTCGACATTCGCATTTTCGTACCGAGCCCGGATGCACTATGGTATGTTGTTCTTTGATGATGCAATCACTTAGTGAAGATTCTGTGTTTTCTTTCTCCTGACTGCCGCGTAACTAAAACTGCGATGAATCGAACAACCCATCATCAAACGCGAACGTCTTGCATTGAGTCAGCTGCTCCACCTTGATGTTATCTCGTAATTTCAAAATTTCCTTTATATTTTTTATACATTCACAAATAAATATAGTACATACCTCACACACAAAAATGATTAAATAACCGTAAAATCAGCAATTCATCGTTTTTTATTCACATTATAAAAAATAATAATGCTGTACTATTCTGAAGCTAATGTCTTAATCTAACTTATGTAAATTACAGTACTTTTATTATGGATAAGATCTTAGTATTTATAACGTAAACTTCATTTATCTTTTATTTTTTGTAATATAATTGAAGTTTGTACCTAAATAAATAAATAAATAAATAAATTTGTGCTAAGTATTCTTTCTCAGAAATCTATTTCCCACATTGTCAATAGCATATTTACCATATTTTATCGATATATATGCCTACTAGAATCGACCTGGAAGGCTCTGAATCAGTCAAGTTTAATTGCAACGTATACACAAAATGTCGGATTTTGAAACAGGCTGTGAAAATACAATACAGAACGGCCTCTGAAGTTTGTAAATATTCAAAGCATTTCACACTCCCCGAAAACGCATTAGCACTTAGAACAAAGATGGCTTTAGAGTAAAATCTGAAGAGGGAGGTTCTGTCTCATCCGTCTTATACACCCCAACTGATTGTCATCGATTTCGCGCTATGCAAAACTACATTGCCAATATACAATTAAATAAGAATGTAGTCGACCCTTCTATAACACTGTTGATTATTCCGTTTTATATGAATTCCATGTTGTACGAGTCACTTAGATTTTACAAATACGTGAGCCGTTCACAGCCCGGCAAACGTATTTGTAAAATCTAAGTGACTGTACAGACTATCAAACAAACATATCGGTCATTCTATGCTCATCGGAGAGTTTGCAGCAAAACATCTATTTCGATTAATAGAAAAAAAAATTCTATTAATCGAAATAGATGTTTTAAGTAAAGATAATAAAGATAATATCTTTCCCATACTATCTTGTATATAAGGAACATTCGTGTAATTAAATTTTAATAGATAAAGATTGAGGGATGGAGAGATAGAGGGAGGTCATGTGTAATATCTGAAGCGTGGTGGCATTTAATGAAAATTACACTGGTTATTGGTATTTCCTGTTTAATAAAAAAAAAATCTATAACTTCAAAATTAAGTCTTTGACTTTTTAGAATACTAAATAATATATAATTTATTTTTTAGTAAAATATGTTGAAAGATAAAATTACACACAATTTTATTTTAAACTAGCTGCAAGGACCCGCTTCGCTGGGTTTTTATTTGTTCGTACATTTGTATGTAATAAAGTTTATATATATATATATATAAAAGACTGTTTTTCTAAGTAATCTAGAATCTAGCTGCAAGGACCCGCTTCGCTGGGCAAAAAGTAACGATAGTGAAGATTAAGATAATTACATTATAGCCAATCTTACCCATTTTCACAGAATGCAAGAATTAGGTCCCCCGTTTCCAGACTAATTAGAGACCTGGTCCTGATTTTATTTCTGAACGTCTCCTGTTCACGTCAAGTCAAACGAACTATTTTCAACGTTTCTGGAACGTTTACAATCTTTCTATAATCGAACCAATATTCGAATTTTATGTTCGAATTCAAATTCGAACAAATTCGAACATAACATTCGAAATAGAAAACCATTTTCAACCACTTTCAGCCCCATATCTCCCGCACCCTTATAGCTATCGAGACGCAACCCCCATAGTGCACGAATGGAGACTTGGGACTACCACCACATACAAACAGCATTCATGTGCGATGTGTATTTTTTGCGGAAAAGTGAAATATAGGAATACACACGTCCATTTTTATATATATATATAGATAGATATAGATGATTATTAGTCCAAGAAAATTTAAAGAAAAAAACTAGATAAAATATGATCAATATAGATTTTGTCCTATAAAATTTATTTACAAAAGAGATGCGAAAGCATGGAGCAACATATCTTTTGGAGAATGGGAAAATTGGATTTTACAAAAGAAATGTTGCAAACTTTCCTGATAAAGCTTGGAAAGTTATGCAATCTATTTTTTAATTTATCAAATGTTTTATGTGATATCATGTCACAAGGAAATTAAAATGCCAAATTATCTGATTTTAATGCAATCGATATCAAAACTCCTATTATACTAATTGGTATTTTTAAATATAGCGCTTTAAATCATCGGTAATGTTTCTTGTATCACGCATAACATAAACGTAAACAACGACATAAATTACAATTATAAATTCAAAATATTCAATATGTCAAATTTTTAGTGTTGCAGGTTTAGTCTTTGCTGTTTTTCACTTATCTGAAAGCCTAGCCTAAGCCCGTATTTATTCTCTACACACGATCCTGTTTTTATAATGATAATTAAATCTTTAGAAGTCTGTCGTAATGTCGTTTGTCTCACTGTGAATACAGTCGAATGCATACAAAATTAAGTACAAAGAAATTCACCAAAACGCTAGATTTTGAGTTTGTAAAGCATGCATTTAGCCCATCAGTGGCCAAGCGGTTTTGTTCTACGAACACTGGTAGTTTAGTTGTGGGTTCACTCTCCGCCCAGACGAACTGGCAACGTGGAGTTTTCAGCGTTTTCTCTGCATCTGTAACGACTAGGAGCCAATTCTCTTAAAAGACCTTTTGAAAGGCATTATATTCCGCGTAACGACCATCATAAATAATAACTACCATTACTTCACACTTTACCATGAGGCGATATAGCTTAGAAGTTCATGTCAAACTAGCCAAGGCAAGCATGCATTTAAAATCATTTTGATTTATTTGTATCATCCAATTGCTCCAAGAGACCTGGGATCAAGTCCGGGCAGGCAACCCCAAAAATTTTTCATCGGCTTTCGTATATCAGGGGTTTTTTATCACCGAACTGCTTCCATTGCAGGCATGTGATCGAACTTACGATGAGTATGGATAAAAAAGCCATCTTAATGCTCACAGGGAGGAATTTAGATTCGAATCTGCTCCAAATTCTATAATTCGTTCTGGGAGATATAGTTCGAGATAAAGGGTATGGTATATTCTTTCCCCATAATGGTTCCCCATTATGGGGAAAGAATATACCATACCCTTTCTCCATGCTTATCGGTCGATCAAATTGCAAGTCAGTCTCGTCAATAATCGGCTGAGTAGACTACAGTATGCTGGTTTTTGTATCAACTAAATCAAATTGGTACAAAAACCATTGTTAGAATTTGAAGTGCAGAAATTCCCAGTGCAAAAACGTAATTCGTATCAAAACGTCAATTTATTTCGGCACAAATTTAAATTCAATTTACAGTATTTATTTTTGAACGAAACGTTTTTAAAGTCGAATTAAATTCAATTAATTAAAATTTACTGTAGTAATATAGTTTACTTGAATATATTCGAGATTTTAATGAGCGAAGAAGCCAGAGAATCCAAAGCCTACACTCAGTTCCTTCACAGTAACCCTTAACCTCGACTCTACTCACTGCAGTTAGTAAAATTCGAATATAATTTATAACTGTAATTAAAATTATTACATATTATTAATTATTAATAATTTGTACAAAAATTTAAAAATTAACTTCATTTTGTAATTAGTGAAAACCGATATTCATAGACTCCGATCAATAGTATAATAATGTTTTTTAAAAAGTTAAATTGTTAGACAATAAAAACCTGAATTATTCTCTGATTTTTATGATAGATTAAGAAAAATCTACCATACAAATGTACAATAAATTCAACTTTTATGATCTTTTTGAACCTCGGAGAAACTTTATTATCTTTCCTCTCACATTCGTGTCATAAATTGAAATTACTTTAGCAGAAATGTATCTTTAATAAGACAGAGAATTAAGCAATTTCCTACTGTTATAACACACTTAAAATCTAGTTTTATAATAGGGACTAGTTTTAAAATGATGATCTATTATATCAGGCCATCAAACAAAAAGCAGAACCTACAAGAATTAATACGACGAGTTCCGCCATATCATGAAGCTTGTGCTTGTTATTGCCCTTTTAAAACCCACTTAAGTTTGAACGTTAATTTGTAGTGACTCAAGAAATCGAATCACCTTAATCTTTAACATAAACTTGTTAATATTAAAAGGTTTCGTTCGAATTTTCAGTATTGTATTCAACATACCGAAATTCGGCAAATTTAGTGTTTATAATTTATATCATCAAGCAGAGTTTTGTGCGAGACCACGGTAAATTATACCACGCTTGCGTACAGAAAAGAACATCATAAATCATCCCGTTACCATAGAAATAGTGCAGTCGATTAATATTGCTCTAATAACATTATTTGATCAAAAGGATTCAAGTAACAGATAAACGTTACAGCATTTTAAATTTTATTTAGTTTAAAATCACATGATTTGCTTGGCACATTATTCAAAGAAGCTTCAGGACAATAAGAAATGAATAGATATATATACATATTTATTCATAAGATGGTAAATATAAAATAACTGAGTGTCGGGTGTTCGGTTCCAGGCCATGCACATGACCCTTGTGTGAGAGAATAGAATATATAAACAAAATCAGTTAAAATGCAAAAGTTTAATTGTATTAAGCAGTACGTTTCAGAGCTCCGCACATAATGGGTCTAACATTTATGCACCTGCATTCAATACTTTTCGTCCTTGTAGTCAAATCTGTTATTGGCTTGATGGAATAGAGAATTCAAAGTTTAAAATATTATTTAATTAAATATAATAAAATTTCTTGTAATATTTTATGAATAATTTTTAAATATAAATTTATAGAAATACTGTATATAAAAGATTGTATAATAAAAAACGTCTTCTTCAGTTCATTCTCAAATGTATACAGTCGACCACCCTATGACACTGTTGATTATTCCGTTTTATATGAATTCCATGTTGTACGAGTCACTTAGATTTTACAAATACTTGTGCCAGGCTGTGAACGGCTCACGTATTTATAAAATCTAAGTGACTCGTACGACATAGAATTTATATCAAATGGAATAATCAGCAGTTTTATAGGGGGGTCGAATATATTATATTTTTTATTTGTTCCTTCACCAGAGGGAAGTTTTATAACGATTTGCAAATTGAGACAGACGAGTAAAATGGTTCCGTTACCTGAAGACTAGTAGTTCGGTTGTGGTTTTGCTTCTCGCCAGGACGGGAAGGAGACGTAGAGTTTTCCGAGTTTCTCCAGATTTATAACCTCTAAACAGGGGCTAGATACCCTTAAGAAACCTCCCAGAAAACATTTTCCTCAGATCTTCGCAAAATAATTTTGAATGATTAAGCAAAAACCTTTGCTTGACCATTCAACCTCGTTTTTCGGAGGATAATCGATTACGCAATAACCTCCATATCAACTCCGATACAAACGTCAGACATAACAGTAGTTTCTTCTGAGGTGTGAGAAAAAACCTTAAAAGACATTTTTTATTGTACGTCTTTTATATTTTTTGTGAATTTATAATTTTCATACTGGCAAATTTATCAAACGTAAACTTTTTAATTATTTCAACAAGTATTGAAGATCTACCAAAGTGGAATGCTAGCTATTTTACTTACTTGGCAGCCCACCATTAGACAACTGGATAGCAATACTGAATACTGATTTACTTTCTTGGCTATTTGTCGTTGTATAATCGAAAACATAACGTAAGTGTAAATGTAATTATTGAAACTATTCAAAACTCTATTAATAAACTACTAATTGTAACACGAATATATGTGAAATTTTTCGTAATATCCTTCAATTAATAGTAAATATATATTTATTCAATTTAGAAACAAATTCAAGATGATGCTTATGCTGGAATTATCCTACGTTTTGATCACTTATGGTATATACACTTACAAAAATCCCTCAAATTTCGAAAGTGAGTATGAAATTTCTTAATTAATGGGTCTGGTTTTCCATAAAGGGTAAAATAATACGAACAGTCTTGTAGAGAAACATTGCTAAATCACGCTTTTTTAAGTAAAGATCTTGCTGACCAAACAACTGAAACGTAAGGATTTACTAAATCTACAATTGAAAACAAATAGCTTTTAGCCTGTCGTTTTTAATTAATTAAGCAAATATTTCTTATGCGATATGGATGTTTCGGTGTCTTCAACCCTCCTTTATAATATGAAACAGGGGCGTTGGAGATATGTAAATATTAATTGTAATACATGTTTTTACCACTTCTAGCTTTTCCATTAATTAATAATGTGACCCTCTATAAAACGGGATCCTGCTATAACCAAAAATTCTGACCGTTAACGCCATATTAATTTTCGAAAGGACCGTATTCTGGTCATCGTCTCTTGTCTTCGAGAGACAATCTCTACGTCAAAAGCCTGTCGCTGATAAAGGAGCTGCTGAAGTACCAATCACCAGAACAATAACAATTTTTCCTAGAAATCCCCTAGAAATCGAAAAAGATAAAATGAAATTCGCTTGCTGAATAGTCTGACCAAACATTCGGTTTTGGTTTCAAAATCCAGTTTTGGTCGAACCCAGGCTGGATGAGTCGGACCACTCGATAATAGGTGAGGCAGATTTTTCTCAGTTGTAAAGAGGATGAGGGCTAAGGGGAGAAGCGACGATTCAAAAGAGAAACATCATGCCCTTAACCACCTGAGGTGTTGTAATCGTGCTCTTTTGGTTATGATTAAACACCGTGGCCATATAAGAACAGAAATAAATTTTATTCGTTGGCTGTAAATTTCCAAAAATTTCCACCAACTTCTAGAAATAATTTTCCTCCCCTAAACATTTATCTCCTAGGTTTTCCCCAAAAATACTTTTCGCTAGATTGTCCCATACACCAAATATTTCTCTCTAAATGCAGAGGAATTTTCCTAATTTGGCAACATAGTCGTCTTTTGTCTGTATCCTAGATTTCGTTATATTCGATATGGACGACTGTATTCTACTTGCCTCATTTAATCGTATTAGAAAACATTGTCTGAAGAAAGAATATTTTCAGATAGAGATAGGAATGTTGACATTTTTTAAGCAGCTACTCGGGAACACCACTGACTCCATCGTTTTGTGATGATTCTATATCAATTACTGAACCATTGATTATGCTGTTACTTCAAACCATCTGTCATGTCAGTCTCAGTATTTTTCGAATTATTATCGTCTGATTTCTCTTTCACTAAGTAGGCACGCATTTTTAACTAACTTAGATTATTAAAATTTCTACAGTAGAGCGTCGATTATTCGAATCAATTGGAGACTGGGGTTGTTCGGAAGATCGATGTTTCGGATAACCGATTATGTACAAAAAAATATATTAATTTATCCCATCTTGACATTTTTCTCCGTTGCGTGTCGCTTCGCGTTGAATTTTCGTCGATTTTAAGCCAAACGAAGACTTGTATCGTTAAAAATTATTTTTTATTTTGTACGAACAAAATAAATATATTGAAAAATATAAAAACAATAAAAAATTATACTTCAGAAGTTAATTTAGTATCAAAAACGTAAAATATTTGAGTAGCCCAAGACATAGCCAAAGATTGCAGCGCCACAGCATTGGCGAAAATTTAAATTTGCCGACTGGAATTCTTTCGGATGATTGACTTTCGG
>NW_019385008.1:131902-135764 GCF_000671375.1 Centruroides sculpturatus | reverse complement strand
TACCGTAAGTCTAATACAGTACTGTAATTTTATACATTTCTTGTGAAAGAAACATTTCTTATTCAACGGCGATTAAAATTATTTATATTAATGATGTCTCCGAAGTTCTACGAAGTTTTCACAGAAAAATAAGTTGTTAGAAATCGGCCGCTCTTTGCTGAGCTGTTCCGCGACGAAAACAATGTTGAGCAATGGCGATGTCGAATGGTGACACTCGGTAAGTAATCCTACAATTTTTTGTTTATAGCGTAGTTTATACGAATTATTCCTAAAAAAATATACGTATTTTGGAAATGTTGAGTCGAATTAGTCTAGAATCGATTAATTTTATGGAAGAAAACCTTTCAAACAGCTGCAGTCTGTAAACTTCACACGTGTCGGGTTATGATTGACTTGATTGCTACAAAATCGGATTCATAAAGAACGGAACGTATCTACCGTCTTATAGGGGGATCTACTGTATATGATTAAATAATGCTAATGACTAAATGATTAAAAAGCAAACGATTAAACGACTGAAAAATAAAACGTTTTTTACTGTTTTCACCTTGTAGCAGATCTCAAACGTTCAAAGCGCTCCTAGCAGCCATTTTAGTCATTTCTACAACTTTTCCGCTCCCAGTTGGTGACCACATAACTCATTGAATCTGCTAATGCAAAGTTAATGAATCGTGACGTCAATCACAAAGGCGAATTTCGTCTCTCGTTTTGCCGTCATACGTCGCTGAAAGACGAGACAAGAGATAAGTGAACGGAATACGGCCCCAGTCTTTACTCAATAACTCTAAATATACTAAAATATAATGATTATTTCACTCCTTTCTAACAGAAAAATTCTATAAACGAAATTATCCCTTTAAATTACAATGCTGAATTATTCTTTTACATGATTCTTTGTTCAACGTGATCACAACACACAAACATTTATTAAACAATTTCGTTCGGTAAATTTCCTTAGCAATTTATATATTTTCAGGGGAATTGCCGAGTAGAATCATTCAAAAAGGATTCGTTGTGAAAGCGTACATTGAAGATACTTTGTACATAAATACCCAGATTACATTCTTCTATACATATGGAATTCGTCGATTCGCATTCAGTGAAGATTTAAAAAATTCTTCTATCGTAAACATCGAAGAAACTTTCATACAAATAGTAAGCAAATATTGTTTATAATGCAATTATCATAAATTGCCTTTTATTTCAATTTTACCTAATACAGTTGTCCCTTGATAATCCGACAGGTATGGGACCAAAGGTGTGTCAGATTACCAAACGTGTCCGGATTACCGAAAATAATTACATATTTCGCATTGTTTTGCTAGCAGTAACTTACAATATTTCAGTAGCCCAAGATTGCAGCGCTACAGCACTGGCGACAATTTAAATTTGCCGACTGGAATTCTTTCGGATAATTGATTTTCGGATAATCGACGCTCTATTGTATTTGTTAAAAGAGAACATTACTAAAGATTTTCACTCAATACAATCCGTAAAATCGTAATCAAAGAAATGCATATCTCTATCAAAATTACTTGCTTTATTTGAGCCTCCTGCTTTCCTTACCACATAATCTATAATTTCGTACTTTGCATTTTCGAAAACTATACAGTTTTTGAAAATTGTAACCTAATAACAAATTATCTGGTCTCTGAATGCCTATTGTTCTTACCCTTAAAAGTAGAAGTGATAAACAAGTTTGTCAACATGTGTGCTGCAATCGTTTTGGTTCTTAGTTTCTTTATATCTTATGCACTAAAACATTGTACCGTGTAAAATAAATGTTATAATATTAGTAATTGCATAAGAAACTATATTTTATAGAGCTAATTTTCATATTAATATTCTTTTTAAATACGAGTTAGCTTAAAATAAAATGAATAAAAACTAATAATACATAAAATGCAGGCACCACAAGTGATTAATCGGTTTTGTTCCCTGAACACTGCGATTTCAGTCTTGGGCTCCCGCCTTGCCAGAACGGGCTTGCCATGTGGAGTTTTCCGGGTTTTCTCCATGTCTGTAACTCCTGAATAGGGGTCAGTTACCCTTAAAAACATCTCCCGGATGGCATTCCCCCTAGTCAGATCGCCTAAGTGTTGCATTGCCTTAATACAGCGATTCACAACCCGGGGTATGCGTACCCCTCGTGGTACGCGATAGGTTGTTTAGGGGTACAGAAAAAAATTACTTATTATGGCGGAAAAAATAATATGTTATGTATCACAAATTAATAGTATTAAAAAATTATTAGGTAAAAAATGTTCCTTGCAACAATCACAAAATTTCTTATACATTTCAAAATGAAAAAATAGAAATAAAAACTTATGCTGCCGATTGTACAATGCAACAGATCAATAAATGTTGCGCAGTCGGTCAATGGTAGTGGGGATAGCATTATGTGTGATTAGTGATTATGCTACGGACTTTTGATGGTGGGGTGTATTATTGTTATTGTTATTATCTCTCAACAATATCCCCACGTGTTGTTTGAAAAAAGTACTCTTTTGTTTATAAAAAGTATTTTTTATTGTTAGCAAGGAAAAGGACATAGCTAGTTCTTCCAGATTTCTCTACAAGCCGTTTTTTTTCATTATTTATTTAGTATTTTTATTAATTTTTTATTGATAACAATATGTCTCGTTATAAAATCGTACTGCCTGCTGTGTTACCAGC
Organism: Centruroides sculpturatus; assembly: GCF_000671375.1. Lineage (NCBI taxonomy): Eukaryota > Metazoa > Arthropoda > Arachnida > Scorpiones > Buthidae > Centruroides > Centruroides sculpturatus. Next base: position 133,088 of record NW_019385008.1, on the reverse strand, counting down.
TTGGAGGTATGAAGGAGTACGTGTCAAAAGTAGTAATTTGGCACAAAGTATTAGGTGCCCAAACCATGCGCGCATAAAAAAACCAGACTTGTAGGTACTCGGGGGACCGAGAAACGAGTCAAAATAAACTTCAAAATGGCGACACTCTCTACAAACAGGCAGTGAGAGATTTGCGCATGCGTCGCTCGTTGGGAAGTTAGAAATGCCACGCGGTACGTTAATAAAAAAGGTTGGGAACCGCTGCCTTAATTAAATAAGCATTATCGTATAACACGTGTTCTACTCTTCACCTGAGAGGTCAACTTGTTCTTCTTACAGACAACTCCAGCTCTTTTCTCTGATGGACATCGTCGCTTTCGGGATACTTTAATGCGTAGATAGAATGGACAATTGGGGGATTTAGATGGAAAAGAATCCGGAGTCAGTGCCCATCTATCACATGCAAGCTGCACTAATTGTCCATTGATATTGGACTGAATGACTTAATTAATTAATTAATTAATTAAGAATTGATCCCCAAAATGCCTGTCACATATGCGAGCCTTTTTGGTTAATTTTTTATCTTTAATAACTAAGCGAATAAAATCTAAATAATTAAATAACTAAATGCCTTAACGATTAAATGCTAATACAGTAGATACCCCTATAAAACCGTTTCCTATAGTTATGATTCCTATAAAAATTGTGGCAGTACAGTAGATCCCCCTATAAAACCGTTTCCTATAGTTATGATTCCTATAAAAATTGTGGCAGTATCCGTAAACAACGGTAAAAATAACTCCTGTAATACGTAAAACGTCATCGGGCAGCCGAACTACTTTCCCGCCGTCCGTAGCGCCACGCTACGGACGTTTAGGCGGATAAATTGAGTTTAGTATCGTCTGTTCATATAATTATATATAAATTAGGTACTGTACATATAATTATATATTAATTATATATAAATTAGGTACTGTATATATAATTATATATTAACTTAATTTATTGTAACTTTATTATAATTAAATATATATTTTTCGCCGTCTAGCGTCACGCTACGGCGAGTTAGGCGACCTATCGTCTGTTTAGTACTGTAATTTTATACATTTCTTATTTAACGGCCATAAAAATTATTTATATTAATGATGTCTCCAAAGGTCAACGAAGTTTTCGCAGAAAAATAATATCAGAAATCGCGGCCGCATCA
>NW_019385008.1:107054-130887 GCF_000671375.1 Centruroides sculpturatus | reverse complement strand
GAAAATAATTACATATTTCGCATTGTTTTGCTAGCAGTAACTTACAATATTCTCTACTCCAACTGTTCGAACAGAACTGCTCACATAAAACACACGAAATGTGTGTCATCGAGTAAGAATTGGATGGGGAGATTCACATCGCGACATGCTTCTGTGCAAGCAGACACGTAACGGGGACGGGTACCTTGACGGGAGGTGCGTCGGACTACTGAGCATGTCGGATTAAAAAACGTCGGACTATAGAGGGACAACTGTACTTATAATAATTTTAGAATGATAAAAATACAGAATGATTGTAATTAAAGTATCCATCTTGAATTAGATATACGTAGAAGTCCGAATTTTGTACTCAGACGCTTTATAGCATGTAAAACAAATTTTCTCCGGAAAAATTTAGCAACGAGTTGCTAAGTTTCTCGGCAACGTTTGGTTGCGCCATTTGTTATGTTATTTTATTTTTAAAATTGTTATATCTTTAACTATTATAAAATAGCAAACAGCGTAACTTGAAAGGTAGGAATGGGATTTAAATAAAATGCAAATGCTAATAACAAGTAAAATCGTCATAAAGTCTGATACTACTGAAAATATACACGACCCCTTTATCTCTCTATAACTCCACATTAAATCACCTAAATTTAATAGCATCAATATTTCCATAGAATACGAACGTCCCTGCCAAATTTCCAAATTTTTGACAGTTGCAACGGAGTTATTAAGCTTCAAATTGCGCGAATAAAATCGTGCCATAAACACTACACCAATACATAGAAAAACAAACAATGTTTTTTGTATTTCTAGACGTTTCAAGATGTCTTAAGTCCAAAAAAATCTAAAACTTTTCGGGGCTATTTTTTTCTCACTCCACTGTTATATATGACAGCTAGAAAAGTAAAATTCACATCCAAACCACAGTATTGCCATGTTATAGTTTCATGCACCAAGGAAAATTTTAATTAAAGGGTCAATGTACAGTGTTCACTTTCAGATATTTTTCTTTGAGAGAAATATTCTCTTATAAAAGATTGATTTTCGGTTCCGTAGTTAATTGAGACCCCAGGCAATTGCCCTTTTTTTGCTCATATGATAAGGCAGCATTAAGTGTTTCGAGTGAGAAGTTAAAAACGTATAAAAAGTTTTTCGAAATTGTCTCAATACCAAAAATATCGAAAAACTTTAAATATCAGAAGGAAATGCCTGTCACCACAGGGCATCAAGATTGAAAGGGTGCAGATCCTTATAATTATCAGGGGTCAAAGCATCGTTCCATATCCTTCACCTATACTGGTAGCCTTTTATATGACGAACAAGTTGGTTAATTTTTAAATTTAACCAAAATCAGAATTAGCTTTATGGCAGCAAATTTAATAATCTTAACTACATCTAGAAGAGATAAGTAATTGCTTATTAATCTCTAATTACCTTATCGCTGCTGAGAAACATTGATTTAAACATGTACAAGTGTGTTCAGCTTAATTTATGAGATGAGATTGATTGGAACATTGAATTATCGAATGTTCCAAACAGATCTTCATTAATATCTAACGATCCAAGATTTCTGACGATTTAACGATTAAACATATTTAACTGTTAGATCGTCAGAAATGTTAAGTAATCATACAAAAAAAACCAAATGAAATTTAAAAATATAATAAACTAAATCCCTTGTATATTTTAATCCATATGGTTAAATGGAAAAAAAAAAAAGAGTTTTCAAATAGTAACTTCTTTTCTACAATGAATTTCCACGCTAATAGAAGTCCTTCTGTATCTCTGGGATTAGTGCATGAATATACCAATTTGTTTTTATCTAATTCAATCTTTCAGCTTTCAGTGCTAACGTCGGAGAATGTAACGTTCTAATTACATCCTCTTCACTCCATTATGCTACAGAGCCATCTGCTCGCGAGATCATGGATCGTTCTTTATTGAGAAGTTTTAACAAAGTGATCTGCAATACGTTACTAAGCATACATCGCGAGAATCGTGGGCAAAATTTAACTTTAAAAATTAAAATATAGCGATAATCAGTTTTTGATATTCTATTTCTCAGTACCTTTCGTGTGCTTGTGCTTGTGCACCCAATGTACCTGACCAGTTAGGATTTGCATCTTCTCACCTTCTTGAGATTGGAAAAAAAAATTCCTTCAGATACATCGGAAACTAAATGGTTGAATTCCATGTGGAAGAATCCAATCAGTTGCACTTTGGTAACTGTAATTCAAATTGCAAATATAATAACTGACTTTCGTATGGAAAATAAACTTAATAATTTTTATTGAAGAAAATCAGAACACACTATTCTACATATATCCATTCCACATAGAATTATATAGCCAGCTAGAGCTATGCTTCAAACAAACATAATCGTAGGTACAATGAGATCGACCAGCGTGGTTGAGGGATCGAAATTAATTCTCCAAACAGTACTTCCACAAAAGAAGTCCTAATAACCGAGCGGTAAAGGAAGCAGTTTATTGTTCTGGTGAACCATAGATTGAGCCCGGACAGTTCGAAAATTCCAGAAACTTTTCGGAGAATGATTAAGTTTCGGGCATACTGAGTTTCATTTTTCAACACCCGGCCATTCTGACGTGCTAAAGCCATAATCGGCTTGGTATAAAAAGGCCATCTTAGTGCCATCAGGGTGGAAAGAGCTAGAAAAATAGCTGCATAACTTCCGTAAATGTTTATGAATTGGTATCACGTCTGGATATTCAGGACAGTGGACAATCTGATCATGTAACCATCTAGTAAATTTAATTGCAATATGTGATTGTCTGTAACATCTATATATATAAAATTACATGTCTTGACTGATTGACTGATTCGTCATCGCCCAGAGCAAACCGCTGAATCTAAAGAGATGAAATTTGGTACACAGTTAGGGTACGTCATAAAAATGCACACTAAGAACAGGGAGAGTTTTAAGGCTTAATTTGAAAGAAGGCTTCTACTGTACCATTTTAAATGCGATTTTTTGTTTTTGATAGGAATAACTTAATTTCCAAACGTACAATATTTATCAAATCATTCAAATCGTTTGCCGGAGTAACGCGGGGCTCATTTGCTACTTACGTATAAAATAGGGTACATACAACTTGTAAGTAATTATATTTTAATTATTTTCTAGTGTAATGTGGATAAATCATCTGTTTGTAATGAATACAATGTTACGAAGATGTATAAATCCGAGAGTTTAAAAGGAAAATTTGTAACTATGGGATATGACAGAGTAAGTATTTCTTTGTATCTTGACGCATCTACTTAACATGTTACTGATTGATTTCAAGCTCATATTTTCGTTGTAAGTGCAAATGATTTTTCTTATATTAGATTCGAAAGTAAAATTATTATTTTAGTTTCTTTTTTTAATTTTTCCATACTTTACGGATAAGGAGAACGTTTTCTCGCGCTGAAGTGGTGAAGAGAAGACCCCTTCAGCACACCTGATTCTCACCGTACTGTCAGAACAGCACGGTGAGAATCCTGGTAAAATTCCACCTGAATCTTAATTTTTCGGGGTTAGAACGAGTCGTAGCATAGTACTCTTATTCAAAATATGTTAGTTAATTTCAACACTGCTTAGTAGTAGTATGCGTTTGATACATTCTGAAGTACAAAAATTAATTAGTATATAAAAAAATATATATAACACAATTTTTTCAAAAAAAAATTTATAAAAAATTTTTTTTTTGAAATTAATAAAAAATTTTTTCGAATAATATCGAAATAAAGACTTATACGGTGTAGATTATATTTAATTTGTATAAGAATTTAATAATATAAATCGATAACACGAGTTTTTTTAAAAAAATTCGAAACTCGAGCGCCCCCTTGTATTACAATTTTATTTTATTTATTTATTTTTTTTTTTTCGAATTATATCGAAATAAAGACTTATACAATGTAGATTATATTTAATTTGTATAAGAATTTAATAATATAAAACGATAAGAAGGTTTTTTCTAAAAAAATTCGAAACTTCCCTCCTGTAATACAAATTTGTACCCTGAAATAAGTCTTGGGACCCCATGCTACTTTCCTTTGTTTGAACTTCGCGCCTTCATCATTCTTGCTTCTAACAGAGACAGAATGAGACTATATTTTTATTTTCTAGACTTTACATACGTTTTAAGTTTTAAAAAATGATTTGTTCTTTAAGAAAATGTGATTTTGTGTTAGTGATTGATATTGGCAAGCGAATTATGGTAAATATTTTTTTTTTTTACTGATCTTTCTAGATATTATACAACTTGTTGCTGTTTTTTTTTTAAAAAAAAAGAAAATATGATTGGTTCTTATAAGATTTCATTATATCATCAATGATCTTACTAATATCGCTAGTATAGAGAAAACTGTTATATTTTTTTCTTAACAGAATTATTTTTGGGAGAAAATCTTTACAAATTTGTACCCTGAAATAAGTCTTGGAACCCCAATGCTACTTTCTTTTGTTTGAACTTCCCGCCCTTTATCATTCTTGCTTCTAACAGAGACAGAATGAGACTATATTTTTATTTTCTAGACTTTACATACGTTTTAAGTTTTAAAAAATGATTTGNCGGCTATACGCCCGAAACGTGTAAAAGTGCCCGTATCAACTGAATAAAGTGGATAAACGCCAAGTGTTTTAATAATAACACAGTCTTGTGTTCAATAGTAAAAAAATATAATGAAAATGTTAAAGAAACATATTTCTCAAAAAAATCTTTTACGCCTACTTCGTGAATACATGACGTTTTCCATACATTCAATATTTTAAATTTACCCTAATAGAGAAAAAATTAATCTAATTGTTCAGCTATTGATAATCTTTACTTATAACTTGATTTTTATAGCTTTCGGAGCCACTTACTTTATCAAATAAGATGATAAACTGAATCTGTTCAAAAATTATAAACAATTTTAAGTTAATATTTGAAAAAAGATACACACAGACTTGATGATTGAAAGCTTTTTTCCAATTAATTTTAAAGAGTTAATGAGAACAAATTTAACCTTAATTCATCGGAATTAATTAAAATTCATATCGAATTTTGTCAAAATCCTAATATGTTTGATTATAGGCTATATAGCTAAATAAATATACTTCGAAGTTTTTTCGTGACTGCTTGCGATCGAGTTAATATTTCCTCAGATCAATTATATTTCACTATATATTACTTTGCGATATCCTAATATTCAGTTCAGAAAATGCTTGTCTACACGCAAACGTTAAAGACAGTAGTACGGAAAAAATTGTAAGTAATGTCGGAATGTTCCATAAAAATAATTCGACTGTTCCATATGATTCTACATTCAAACATTAATACATCCTGAACTGTAGTATAACCAAAACACATTTTTTAAATATAAATATAATTATTATTTTTAATATAGCGACACGATTTGTAGAATATTTATCAGACATTGTAGTATTTTTTTAATTCTTTAAATTGCATGCAACCAATTTTATGTCCGATGTACAATTTAGCATGAATAATCCTTTTACTTAAGGATTTGTTATTAAGCGGATCGCTTAATAACAAATAATAAAAATAAGGAAATTTTCGTACTTTTATTTTACAAAAATATTTATTTTATGCATAATGCGATCGTAATTTATACGGTTTTTCCTGTAAGAGAACATATAGCATATTTTAATTTTTACGCGATTATAAAATTGATCGCCAATTTAAAACATTTTAGTGAATATTAAAAGGGTACTTATAAATTTTTACTTTACTGTGCAAGTAAATTTTTGTTAAATTTCAAGAATTTCACTTTACTTTTATTAATCTTTGGTAAATACCACCAACATTGTAAATTTATTTTATCTTAATAAGATTAAGTTTTTATGTATATAGCCTATAATTTTTTACAGTTTCAAATATTACTTATGAATTGGCAAATTTTGATTTATTTTTATGAGATGATTACTCATTCGGTCTAAAAAAAATAACACCCGCATAAATCGTAATCATACACTGCTTCAAAAGATGAGTGTCTGTTCGCTGTTAACACAGTTCTTTAATAGAGAACAGACATCTTTCAAAGAGCTTATAAGATAAGCATTTTTTGGTATTTTTTATTTTTTCTTAAATTCTGATCAAAGATTCCTATCTTTTCAATTTACGACCCTTTTATAAAAAGTATTTTTCATTCCTCAATCCCAATTCAAGACACACGCATATTAATATTAATAAATGAATACTTCAAAAACATTTAATTAAGTATTTTTCAAGAATATAATTACATGAAAATACATATTTAAAAATCGATTAATTAATTATTTTAATTCAGTAACAAAGCCCTTTTTTGACATTACAGTTTCGTAAAAAATCATAACTCGTCACATATATAGGGGAGATCGGGGCAAGATCGGCATGTTAAGCTTAACTTAAATTTTGTGTAATAAATACTGCTGTAAACTGAAAAAAAGCTTTGCATATTGTCTATTGGAATGTTACCTTACTATAGAACTGGTTAAAATCAGTTTGGAAATAAAAATAATTAAAATAATTACAACTTTACAAGAAANTTTAAAACTATTCTCATATTTAATTTATCAATATATTTCTTAATAAAATTATCAGAAAAAAGTTGAAATTTTGCTATTTTATCCCAATTAAGATAGTTCGAAAACTTATCCATGAATTTTTCATCTAATAATTGGTGTTCAGAAATTATATTCCATTTAGCGTATTTAATATGTTTTTCGATAAATGTAGTAGTAAATATATAATTTTTCCACATTAGTTCCAAGTTTAAATTATCAGCGAATTCGGAAATGAACCCTCAGCTTAAATCAGTTTTTTGGCTTATAATTTCCCATTTAATATAGTTTTTAAAACGTTTGATATTATTTTCGTCCATCGGTAAACTCAAAAACTTTTCCCATTCGAGTGGTGTAATGTGTTTGAATTCTATAAAAAAAAACTCGGTATTAGGATATAGTTTTATTTTTATATAAATAAGCAATGTAATTGGTTACAACATTTTTTTTTTAAAGTATGATTACAGTTAGAACAACCACATTTTATAAAATTATTATTACATAACATCATTGTTATCTGGTTAGTCAATACAAAAAATTTACAAAAGTATTTCTTATTATTTGGTAATTTAAATAATCCAGCTTTATTTACAGCTTGTTTTAAACAACGATATGTTTTACTCGAAACACCATGTATTAAACAAGTTTTTGAATTTCGTTTCCTCTTGTACAATAATATGTAACCGTATTGGGGGGGAGATGATATCAGAGAATCTGGAAGAATTTAAATATAAAAAGTATAATGTCCGAACGATATCACATCTATACCATTATCAGAAATAAATTTTTTGTCGTAAAACGGGGAGAGTGATATTTTATTCTGAAGATATGTTGTTACAATATGGTTTTTACTTTTAATACCATACTGCTGATGTCTTAATAGCTCAGTATTAAATAAAACTTCTTTATATTTTTCGTGGTTAAAGGTTTTAACAACAGATTTTTTAATTCCTTTAGCTGTTTTTTTATTTTGATTATCGAAAATATACGAATACATTTTCGGTTTTAATGAACAAAATTCTATTATAGGTTTAGACGCTGTCTCGTCTTTAAAATATCCAAGCTTATTTTTATTTGTTACATCAAATAATTCATGTGTGTTAGGGTAGTTGCTGAAATCAAAAATATCTGGAAATGATTTAAAGTCATTATATAAATTATTCGTATAAATTTGAAGTGTTAGTGAATCAGTATCTGTATATAACAAATTCACATTTTCACCATATTTATTTTTAAATATTTTATAAAATATTTGATACATATGCAATTTACTTAATTCTAATACACAAAATCCTATATAAATCGGTTTATCCAAACATAAGTTAATTTTTTTCATTTTAAAAATCGTGAGATTATCATTAATAATTTGGAAATTTTCGAGAGCTGAGTGAGATAAATACTTTCGACATTGATTTTCAGTCATGGCTGTTTTTAAATTTAAACGCTTTCTCACATTCTGACAGGTTTTACCGAAAAAACTGTTGTTCATTAACTTGAAAAAACTTTTATCGAAATCATTCGTTGATTCCTGCCGTTTTTTATTATTAAACAATACATAATCTCTAAGCCATGGTTCTTGATTAAATGCAAGCACTCGATGAATTTTAGTTAATATTAAACCCTCTTCTAAATAAAATTTTAAATTTCTATAATGAATTACATAATTTTGTTTATCAAACAAAGTTGGAATTAATTTCTTATTATTATTATTATATTTTAAATTTAATTTAGTTAATACCGATTTTTGATAATTTGATAATAAATCGAATGGAATATATGTATGATTAGGAGCTAATGGTAAGTCATTATGGCGGTCATGAACATTTGGTGGATAATTTAAATCAACCTCTAAAATATAGCCTATATTATTCCTATCGGGAATATTACAAATGTCTAAAGCATTTATCTCATCCTCAGATAACCATCTGAAATTATTTACAGGTAAATAAGAACTCATCACAAATCCGTAGAGATTATTAGCATCTATCGAAATAATATAGTTATGTCGTTGATTTTTATCATAGGTTTCTGGAATTAGAGGATTGTTGGCCCTCGCGAATCTTTTCGAAGTTAGGCTAATTCCGCCGCGAATTGCTTGTTCAATAAAAAGGTACATATTAATATCTTTAAATAATTCGAGTTGAATTTTTGTCATTTTTAATCCACAATTCCATGTTAAGTCTGGAGCTGTTATGAAATATACTGGATCTAAATTATAATATTTTAAACTTAATTTTCTAAAATTTTGGAATATATCAGCTAGTAATAAAGTGTCAACATATTGATATAATTTTAAATAATCTTTAAAATTTTTACAACGAAATTTTTTCCAAACTAATTTTGCATGATCATAATCATCATCGCTAATATTTTCTCCAGATAATTCGTTATAAAAATATTTTTTTGGGGGTAAACATTTCTCGTATAAAATATCCTCATTTTTAAAATAAGAATATGGGAAAATTCCTTTCCTTTTTAATAAATTTTTATTTTCGTTATTATAGAAAAATTGATTAAAAATAGGAAAATTATAATTTGCATTTTTTAAATTTTCTGTTAAAGTAGTTAGCGAAGAATTTAAAAATTGGAAACTGTCTATAAATTTGAAATGATCTAAAGTAAACGTAGTAAATTTTTCTGAATTAACTGGGATAATCTGAATTCTCGAAAATAGTTTAGGAGGAATATTTTTGAAAATCAGATGGGAGTCATAACCTGTAAAATTATGTAGTATAATAGGAATAAATTTTTTGAATCTATAATTTAAATTACAATGGTTATGAGCTATTCCGCGAAAATCACCTGTTAAGTGATCGTGATCTCTTACTCTGATATCATCATAATTAAACCCCTCCTCACATATATGACACCGATGTTCGTAATTATCGGGAATAGTATCCACATTCATTTCTACATAACTATTTATTTTATCTAATAAAAATTTTAATTGATTCTGGATATCAAATAAAAAATGCTTAACAGCATCTTTACCACAATAAAAATTAGAATAGAATAAATCATCATCATTTTCTATAATAACGATAGAATAACATATAGGTTTATGAATCTGAATAGTTTTAGTGAAACTAGAATTTAGATCTACAGCGTTTACATCAACTTCTTCTAGAATCGATTCAAAATCAGCATAAATTACTATGGGGTGATATAATTGCTTCTCGTAATTAGTAAATTTAGCAACCGCTCTTTCTCCAGTCGGGGTAGAAACTTTCTGATATTTATAATTAGAACATATTTTCACATGCTCATTTAAAGTATGGCTTCTTTGAAAGCCTATAAGACATCGTTTACAAAATTTTCGTATTCCTGATTTTTCTGACAATAGTCTGTTAAAATTTCTAATTAGAAAATAATGGGATTTATATAATAACAAATTAATTTCTTTTTCGAACTGATATTTACTTATATAAATAGGATAAATTATTTTTTTTTCATATCCAAATACTTGAATTTTTAAACTATTATTTTTTTCAAATGATGGAATATTTTTAATATTTACTGGAAATTTTAGGGTATTTGTATTTAAATATTTCAAAAATTTCCTGTACGAATAAATCGAATTTTTGTTGTTAGTATTTGGATACAAACTAGCAATTACGCAGTATAAAAAACATTGATTATCACTACATTTAATATTCAACAAACAACGCTTATTAATTAAATGTTTTGGTAGGATGATATTACCACATCCACCACTCTCAGCCTTATAAATTCCTAAATGAATATCTAAAAATATAATTTCCTTAATTATCCACCCTGATCCGTTTTTTATAAACTGATCAATGAAGTTTAAAATTGTATCAAAAGCATTTGTTAACCTTTCATCGATCATATACCGAGATAAAATATGTTCTACTCGACTGGAGAAAAACACATCCTGATACGTAATAGTTTCATTTTCTGAATATTTTATAAATTTTATCTTTAGATTTAATAAAATTTTCATTCTCGAAATTAAATCATTATTAGTCACAATATTATAAATAGTATGTCTAATATTTTCAAATATAATACTAGGATATGTATAATTAGAGATAAATGCTCTATAACTTGTGACATACCCTTTGAAAGCTTTTTTTCTTAATACAAATGTAAAAACCATTTTTAAAAAAAATCGTAATTAGAATATCATCACTGAATTTTTTTTAAAAAATGTTATACCATTATATCATTACACAATCAATAATTTGTATAAAACCATTATATCATCACACAATCAATAATTTTGTATAAAACCATTATATTATAAAAAAAACATTACGCAAATATTTTAAAACTGTTATACCATTATATCACTACACAATCAATAATTTGTATAAAAGCATTATACTATATTATTAAAATTTGGTATATTCCTTTAAATGCGTTGAATGCTTGTTTATACTTGCTAAAATCTTTTACATCTATATTATATTAGAAGGATATGGTCCGTTACTTTTGTGATACATACATAGAAATTTGACTGAAATTCTTGTATCTCGATTCTTTCAGATTCGCTAATCTGAATTTTAAAGTCTGGAATTTTTATCTGTTCACTTTTATCAGCCGTTAGATCCAAATCAAATCTTGTCTTTTTTGTTTTCACCAATCGTTACACAATCAATAATTTGTATTAAACCATTATATCATCACACAATGAATAATATTGAATAAAACCATTATATTATAAAAAAACATTATGCAAATATTAAAAAACTGTTATACCATTATATCATTACACAATCAATAATTTGTATAAAAACATTATACCATACTATTAAAATTTGGTATATTCCTCCAAATGCGTTGAATGCTTGTTTATACTTGCTAAAATCTTTTACATCTATATTATATTAGAAGGATATGGTCCGTTACTTTTGTGATACATACATAGAAATTTGACTGAAATTCTTGTATCTCGATTCTTTCAGATTCGCTAATCTGAATTTTAAAGTCTGGAATTTTTATCTGTTCACTTTTATCAGCCGTTAGATCCAAATCAAATCTTGTCTTTTTTGTTTTCACCAATCGTTACACAATCAATAATTTGTATTAAACCATTATATCATCACACAATGAATAATATTGAATAAAACCATTATATTATAAAAAAACATTATGCAAATATTAAAAAACTGTTATACCATTATATCATTACACAATCAATAATTTGTATAAAAACATTATACCATACTATTAAAATTTGGTATATTCTTTCAAATGCTGTCCCATTGCGTTGAATGCTTGTTTATACTTGCTAAAATGTTTTACATTTATATTATATTTATTAGGAGGATATGATCCTTTACTTTTTGTCATACATACATAGAAATTTGACTAAAATTTCTGTATCTCAATTCTCTCAGATTCACTCATCTTAATTTTAAAGTCCGGAATTTTTATCTCCTTACTTTTCTCAGCCGTTAGATTCAAATCAAATCTTGTCTTTTTGTTTTCACCACTGTCGGCTGTTTTAGGCTTGGGACCTCTTTTATTATTATTTTTTTTCAAAATCAAAATCAAATTCTACAATTAGATTATAAAAAAATTATAATCTAAATTAAGGTAGGTATTATTATTATTAAAATAAAAAATTACTTACCGATGTCGGACATGATGAGTGAAGTTCTTGGTCGATGAGTGAAGTTATTGGTAGTAAAGTTGGTCGATGATTGAGGTTCTTGGTAAAAACGTTGGTCGATAAGTGAAGTTTTGGAAAAATTCAGCGGCTTTTATCTTCAGCTACTTCTTTGTCTTGTCTTCGAAGAGTTATTATCCAGATCGTGGGAATGCAGCTGGGTCTTTTAACTTGGACAACTGTGTTTTTGTCTTCTAACTACTGTGCTAGGGTACAGCTGTTTTTCCCAAGCTGTGTTTTTTGTCTTCAAACAACCACAGTGAGACAGCTGTTTCTTTTTTTTCGCAGCTGTGTTTTTTGTCTTCTAACCGGAGTACTAGGACCACACCTGTTTTTCCCAGCTGTATCTTTGAACTAGGGACAGCTATGTTTTTTGTCTTTTAACTTGGTACAAGGGCACAGCTGTTTTTTGTCTTTTAACTGGGGAACAGCTGTTTTTTTCCCCAGCTGTGTCTTCAAACTAGGGGACAGCTGTTTTTTCGCATATGTTTTCGCCTAATAATTCTGTTAAGAAACTATATTATGACAGTTTTTGTTTTTCTATACTCATAATATTAGTCACATCATTAATGATATTATGAAAACTTAAATAAAATTAGACTAATTGTAGAATTTGATTTTTGATTTTAAGAAAAAAAAATATTATGACAGTTTTGTTTCTCTATACTCACAATATTAGAAACATCATTGATGATATAATGAAAACCTAAATAAAATTAAACTAATTGTACAATTTGATTTTGATAAGCAAAAGAGGTGGTGAAAACAAAAAGACAAGATTTGATTGTGGATCTAACGACTGAGAAAAGTAAGCAGATAAAAAAAGTTAAGTCTTATAAGAACCAATCATATTTTTTTAAAAAAACTAGCAACAAGTTGTATATTATCTACAGAAATCAGTAAAATTAACAAAATAGATTTTTCTTAAAAAAAACGCTGTCCNACAATAAATCATCATCATTTTCTATAATAACGATAGAATAACATATAGGTTTATGAATCTGAATAGTTTTAGTGAAACTAGAATTTAGATCTACGGCATTTACAGCAACTCCTTCTAGAATCGATTCAAAATCAGAATAAATTACTATCGGGTGATATAATTGCTTCTCGTAATTAGTAAATTTAGCAACCGCTCTTTCTCCAGTTGGGGTAGAAACTTTCTGATATTTAAAATTAGAACATATTTTACTCGCTCGTTTAAAGTATGACTTCTTTGAAAGCCTATAAGATATCGTTTACAAAATTTTCGTATTCCTGATTCTTCTGACAATAGTCTGTAGAAGTTTCTAATTAGAAAATAATGTAATTTATATAATAACAAATTAATTTCTTTTTCAAACTGATATTTACTTATATAAATAAGATAAATTATTTTTTTTTCATATCCAAATACCTGAATTTTTAAACCATTATTTTTTTCGAATGACAAAATATTTGTAATATTTACTGGAAATTTTAGGGTATTTGTATTTAAATATTTCAAAAATTTCCTGTACGAATAAATTGAATTTTTGTTGTTAGTATTTGGATACAAACTAGCAATTATACAGTATAAAAAACATTGATTATCACTACATTTAATATTCAACAAACAACGCTTATTAATTAAATGTTTTGGTAGGATGATATTACCACATCCACCACTCTCAGCCTTATAAATTCCTAAATGAATATCTAAAAATATAATTTCCTTAATTATCCACCCTGATCCGTTTTTTATAAACTGATCAATGAAGTTTAAAATTGTATCAAAAGCATTTGTTAACCTTTCATCGATCATATACCGAGATAAAATATGTTCTACTCGACTGGAGAAAAACACATCCTGATACGTAATAGTTTCATTTTCTGAATATTTTATAAATTTTATCTTTAGATTTAATAAAAATTTCATCCTTGAAATTAAATCATCATTAGTCAAAATATTATAAATAGTATGTCTAACATTTTCAAATAAAATACTAGGATCTGTATAATTAGAGATAAATGCTCTATAACTTCTGACATACCCTTTGAAAGCTTTTTTCCTTAATATAAATGTAAAAACCATTTTTTTTTTAAAAAAAAAAGTATCATTACACAATCAATAATTTGTATTAAAATTTGGTATATTCCTCCAAATGCTGTCCCATTGCGTTGAATGCTTGTTTATACTTGCTAAAATCTTTTACATCTATATTATATTAGAAGGATATGGTCCGTTACTTTTGTGATACATACATAGAAATTTGACTGAAATTCTTGTATCTCGATTCTTTCAGATTCGCTAATCTGAATTTTAAAGTCTGGAATTTTTATCTGTTCACTTTTATCAGCCGTTAGATCCAAATCAAATCTTGTCTTTTTTGTTTTCACCAATCGTTACACAATCAATAATTTGTATTAAACCATTATATCATCACACAATGAATAATATTGAATAAAACCATTATATTATAAAAAAACATTATGCAAATATTAAAAAACTGTTATACCATTATATCATTACACAATCAATAATTTGTATAAAAACATTATACCATACTATTAAAATTTGGTATATTCTTTCAAATGCTGTCCCATTGCGTTGAATGCTTGTTTATACTTGCTAAAATGTTTTACATTTATATTATATTTATTAGGAGGATATGATCCTTTACTTTTTGTCATACATACATAGAAATTTGACTAAAATTTCTGTATCTCAATTCTCTCAGATTCACTCATCTTAATTTTAAAGTCCGGAATTTTTATCTCCTTACTTTTCTCAGCCGTTAGATTCAAATCAAATCTTGTCTTTTTGTTTTCACCACTGTCGGCTGTTTTAGGCTTGGGACCTCTTTTATTATTATTTTTTTTCAAAATCAAAATCAAATTCTACAATTAGATTATAAAAAAATTATAATCTAAATTAAGGTAGGTATTATTATTATTAAAATAAAAAATTACTTACCGATGTCGGACATGATGAGTGAAGTTCTTGGTCGATGAGTGAAGTTATTGGTAGTAAAGTTGGTCGATGATTGAGGTTCTTGGTAAAAACGTTGGTCGATAAGTGAAGTTTTGGAAAAATTCAGCGGCTTTTATCTTCAGCTACTTCTTTGTCTTGTCTTCGAAGAGTTATTATCCAGATCGTGGGAATGCAGCTGGGTCTTTTAACTTGGACAACTGTGTTTTTGTCTTCTAACTACTGTGCTAGGGTACAGCTGTTTTTCCCAAGCTGTGTTTTTTGTCTTCAAACAACCACAGTGAGACAGCTGTTTCTTTTTTTTCGCAGCTGTGTTTTTTGTCTTCTAACCGGAGTACTAGGACCACACCTGTTTTTCCCAGCTGTATCTTTGAACTAGGGACAGCTATGTTTTTTGTCTTTTAACTTGGTACAAGGGCACAGCTGTTTTTTGTCTTTTAACTGGGGAACAGCTGTTTTTTTCCCCAGCTGTGTCTTCAAACTAGGGGACAGCTGTTTTTTCGCATATGTTTTCGCCTAATAATTCTGTTAAGAAACTATATTATGACAGTTTTTGTTTTTCTATACTCATAATATTAGTCACATCATTAATGATATTATGAAAACTTAAATAAAATTAGACTAATTGTAGAATTTGATTTTTGATTTTAAGAAAAAAAAATATTATGACAGTTTTGTTTCTCTATACTCACAATATTAGAAACATCATTGATGATATAATGAAAACCTAAATAAAATTAAACTAATTGTACAATTTGATTTTGATAAGCAAAAGAGGTGGTGAAAACAAAAAGACAAGATTTGATTGTGGATCTAACGACTGAGAAAAGTAAGCAGATAAAAAAAGTTAAGTCTTATAAGAACCAATCATATTTTTTTAAAAAAACTAGCAACAAGTTGTATATTATCTACAGAAATCAGTAAAATTAACAAAATAGATTTTTCTTAAAAAAAACGCTGTCCAATAATTCGTTTTTTTTAAAATATATATTTACCATAATTCACCTGCCAATATCAATCACAAAATCATATTTTTCTTTAAGAACAAATCGTTTTTTTAAAACTTAAATCGTATATAATCTCTAGATAATAAAAAAGAAGACTTACGTTGCTCTCTGTTACCATTACATCAGAGGATAAGAATTCTTCCTCGAAAACAGGTATGTATTAAATAAAACTTCTTAATATTTTAAGTATTGAAAAGTACATAATTCTGTTGGATATAATCGGTATTATATCTAATCCTAACTCATATATAAAAACAGCTCAATATTTGCACCAAATCAGATCATTATTGGCGTTTTTTTTCCGAAATAAAAAACATGATAGATTAACCTAATCCCTTAACATGTCCTGTCAAGTCGAATGGAGAAAAATCCAGTTACCTATTTTGTGAGGCCAGGGTGAATGCATAACTTGTTTATTAAGGAAAAATCCTGTATCAGTATAAATACTGCCCGAGGTTCAAATAGCAGCTTGTAATAAAAGAAAATGAGGAATATTGAACGCTGGAAATTTAGTGAACATGAATAGTAAGTTTTGTAAATAAAAACACAATTTTCATATTTTAAATAGATTTATTTATTGAATTACAACACTGGTTATTGGTTATTACAATCGGTTTTGATAAATGAAAATTATTTTTAACAAAATTTTTTACAAATTGATTGTTATAAAATTTATCTGTTACATGCAGTTCTGATAAACATAGATTTTTATTAATTTTATATAAAAAATATAAGCAGAAATAACCACAGTTTAAGGAAAACAAACTTTGATGAATAATATTATTCCAACAATATTTTTTTGAATTTCGTTTTATAAATCTGATGATACTCGCTTTCCTCGGTTTTAATCCATAACTATCGTAATAAATGCAAGAATTTTTATCTTTCGTAAAAAATACCGATACCCAATGACTTCCGGGCTTATTTTTTTCATCTAAATTAATTATAAAAGATTGTTTATTACCAATTTGAAACAGTAGATCGTCAGATGCAAAAACTCCTCCAAAATTTCTTTTTATTTTTGGATCGCTCGCTGCTAATCTCCACAACGTAACGGTATTCATTAATAATCGACGAATACAGTTCGTGAATGATCGATTTCTAAGGTATTATTATATTCTAGCAAACAAATAACGTTTATGGTTACTGGTATTGCCTTCAAAAACTTTAATTCCACAGAAATGTTTCCAAGCTCGTTCACACTAACGTGAGACTTGGAGCCTGATTTATTGGGGGTAAGATCGAAACAATATAAAGTATAACCGTCTCGATACTCGTCGTACGATATATTCATAGATTTGTGATGATGAATACATTAGGTATCTTCGAATAACGAGATAAAATTTCTTGCATAAATTATATTGCTATAATCCGGAATATAGGGTTTAGAATGAATCATTTGATTGTCTTTTGATAAACATATATAATTTAAATCATAATTTTTAAAATTAAAAGGATTACGCTTCACATTTCTATTAAATGCAGAATTAGGAACTAATCCGAGAGTTATTCTATAATGTAGTTGGCCAATAACAACGTTTGATATACTTGTAGACTGAATCCCGCTAGTTAATGTAAAGACTTTAACATCTGTCCTACAGAACGGTAATTTAATTATACCGGTTTGGAGCGCTTTTTCAATTTATATCTGTATTGACGAACTAACATCTACTTTATTAATTTTCAGCGAAGCGTTTTTAATAATAATTTTATAGTGGTCGTTATTTGCAATTAGTGCAAAATTTTCTTTAGATCTTTTCAATTTAATTCTTAGGTCTACATTGTTCGTCAGAAACTTAGGCTGATTCGCTAAATCAATATAAAGACGTCCCATTAAATCTATTATTCTACTTTCTTTGCTGATGTTAAATCTTTTAACTAATCTGTAGTTAGTATTATTTTTATCTAACGTATTTATTGAATCCATTTGTCAGGCAGTATTTTTTAAAAATAACGCGCTTGTTAAAAAAGTTTCTTGCACTTCTTTCGAATTAAATAGCAAGGCATCTAATATAGCACGATACGAATAATTAATTTGCGTAATTACTGGTTTGTCATTTAAAAACACAGTACACTGAGAAAACAAACTATTTAAAAATTAATTAACAGGAGTAACTTTTTCTTCCGAGCCAAACTTTGATCCATCTTTCTATACGATTTTCTCTTGAACACATAGATAAATCGAATGTAGATCCATATAATAGTCACCCAATCTCGATATAAGAAACTCTATAGGTGATCTACTGTTATTAATTGCAGCGACAAGATGCGCTATGACTTCATACGTATTGTCTATAGCCAGTTGGATTCCCACATTCGTAAACAAATCTAATTCAGAATTGGTGCAGCCACACGAATGGACATTCATCGTTTCTTAATTACCGAAAATATCATTAAGTTTTCATTTCTTCTTCTTTTCCGACTGAGTTAATCTTTTTCGTCGTTTTCTTTTTATACCCGATTTCGTCTGTACTTTTTTAAGCACCTCTTACTTAATTTCAGATCGTACATCTTTAATACGATTTTTTGTAGATTCTATAAACGAATTCCCTCCAATTACATCTGATCCGACATTCGATGCAAATTTTAAAGCTTTACCCCCTAGATACTTTCCTACTTTACTAAGAATAGGAATAGATTTACAAAATAAATTCCAAAAATTCGTATCCTCTTTGTATTTGCGGTCCAGCAAAATAAGTCCCTCTTCCGAATTGTCGGAATTGTTGTGCAAATAATAAAACCCCGTGTGTCAGTACGGTTCCTCCTGCTTGATTGCAGTAATAATCAATACAATCTCGAGGATCGAGCTTCATTTTCTACTTCACAAAGACGAACTAACGTTAATAAATAAAATATACCAACATTTATATCTGTTTAAAGGATAAAACTAATAATGTCTTTCTTCCAAAAAAGACGATTTCTTTTCCGCTAGCAGTTCTCAGCTAGATTTCGATTGTATCTATATAATTACGTCGTAGAAAAAAATATAGAGGTAATTGGTAGACCCTAACTATTTGATCTGATTATTTCACCATTACAGGTATAACCCTTAAAAGTAAAGCGGTTATATCCCCAACACGATGAAAAGCAACGATATTCGAATAAATAAAAATTTCTGAAATTCCGGCAGATAATTCGATTGGATAGTCGCTCACATATTCACCTTCAAAAAATTTACTTTTTTAAATTCTAACAAATCTTTTAATTCGTTTCCGAATTCACTCGTCATATTTTATGAAGTTTTAAAACGATTTTGTTATTAGGTAGTAATGCTAATTTAATATTTTTAAAAATTCCGAGAAATTTTTCAACAGAGGAATATAACCCTATTGGAATAAAAGTTTTTTCCTCTACATCGATTTCTTCGACAACTTTTTAATTTTTTTCTACTAAAGTTATAAACTGATCTTTGTAAAAAATAGGATTTGATAGATATTGCTTAGTCTCTTTTCGCAATATTAAACTCGAACTCTGTTGTTTAAATATTATATCTTTGGTCGATAAATTTAATGAATAAAGTAATTTGTGAGCATGGTCTTTTGTAACATTCAACTCGAATCCCTCTTCCAAATTTAGTTTTACGTTTTTATAATCCTTGTCTAAAACAAATTCTGCCAACTTAGATCCTGTTAACGAAACTATATTCTTGTTTATCCAATGGAAAAGCGTCCCTTCTTTATTTTCATCGCCTGTAGTTAATGGAATCTCACGTGTTACATCAGTTATTTTATCTCTTCTAATTCTATGCTTAGTAATAGTATAATCGTTATTATGATTAGATATGTTGAACCAATTTCTAGGAATAATAACCTTGCTCAGACCTACTACCCATTTCTTGTGCAAATCAATAGGTGGACTCATTTTCACAGTAAAATGAAACTGCTTATTTTCAAGGAATAACTTCATGCTGGCGTTGCTTATCAGAGTGACGAAAAAGTCAGACTGCATCATTTTGTTACCTTCTGTAATTCTTTCGTATAGAATCTTTCTTCCAAAATTTCGTTATTTAAATCTTTCAATATATACGTCGGAGGATGAGACGAAAAACGATCGTAAATAATAAATATTTCTTCTGTTCAATTAGGTAGGTATCCTCGACTAAATGTTTTACGTATTTTCGAAATTCGAACGAGCTCGCCAATATTAAATTTAAACGTATTCTGTTTTTTTATACCGTACAATTTTTCGAAAATAGAGCTATGATGTAGGGGGTAACTTCTGACGGAGACATTTTGATACTTCTATGAAAACTATTATTATAACTTTTCACAATATCCGATAATTTATCGATATATTTATAAGAAAAACGATAAGTAAATAATCTATATATTTTATTTCGCAAAGTTTTATTTAATCTTTCAACACAGCAGCTTTTGTATCAGAATGAGTCGAATAATGATTAATTTTAAATTTTTTAAAAAGATTTTTTACTAATCTATTATAAAATTCTTTTCCCCTTATCAGTTTGTAAATTTTTCGGATTGTTTCTTATTTTAAAAATCGTTTGAAAAGTTTTAAAAACCGATTGGGGTTTTATATCTTTTATCGGTACAACATAACAATACTTAGTAAATACATCGATTACAGTTAGTAAATACTTTATTCCATTATTAAATCTAGAAAATTGTTTTAATACAACTAAATCAGCTTGCCATAAATCGTTAAAATAGAAACTTATAGTTTTTCGTCGCGAATATTTAATTCTTACAGGTTTATGAAGCGTATAAGTTACTTGAGATAACAGCCATTTTTTAACAACAGATCGTGGCAAATTTGATTCTTTAACTAATTTTCTCACACCACCAAAAGACGCTGAGATTTATAATTATAGTATATCGATTTCAGAAGTTTTTCCATTTGAGATTTTTCTTTTTCTTCCTCTTAGATTTTTTTGACTGATGAGAGAAAATTTCTTTGGGAGTTTTGATTGATGATGATGATAGATCGAATATTTTTTCCGGTGATGTCGCCAAACTTTTGTTTCTGATGCACTCTTTAGAAATATTTATTATCTTTAAGCCATCAAAAATGTCTTTTAAACCAACGGGAGGTAACACAGTTTTCCTATTTCTCATTACATACGAAACTAAGTCTATCATCATCAGTTTCTTCATTTGGTTTAGATTCT
Source organism: Centruroides sculpturatus (assembly GCF_000671375.1). Lineage (NCBI taxonomy): Eukaryota > Metazoa > Arthropoda > Arachnida > Scorpiones > Buthidae > Centruroides > Centruroides sculpturatus. Next base: position 109,629 of record NW_019385008.1, on the reverse strand, counting down.
GTTTTTTTATTTTGGCTAGATACGACCGATACTCTGACAGGTTGTTTAGGAGCATGAACGGTTCTCTGATATTTCGAAATCAATTGACTTAATAACTTGACTTTATCGTTATCAGGTAAATTTGTACTCTCGAGTAATTCTTCGATATTAGAACCAATTCTTATTTCAGGCTTTTGATAACTCATCAGTAATTTCTGAGAAACTAAGGTGTGAGGGCTCGGATTTAAGAGTCGAATAGTTATATTCATTTTTATTCATTCATGTACCGTTTTGTTTCAAAATCAAACCAATTTTTTTAAAGTTAGGGTTAACACAAAAAGGGAAAAACAACCGACAAATTTTCTCATAAAAATCGCTCATAAAAACTTTGTTCCCACGACAATACTTTTCTGTAGAAGATGAGTTAACTGTTTTGTCATAAGTTTGTCACTTCGCCCATCATTGGTCAAAGAAGATCATCACCTGTGACGTACATGGGGGACATCTCGAAAACAGAACCCCCATATAAAAGGCAAGTGCAATGACGACACAAGGGGGAAATTAAGTTCTTTTCTCTATACTCTGAGTGTGTGCCCGTGGATTTACCTGCATCTCGTCGCCACCGTCTTTAATAGACTTTGAACTTCGACTTCGAACTTTGGACTGATTTGAACTTTGAACTTGGAAGGACGAACCTCGGATCAACGTTATGACAACCTAATCACAGGTATTTATCCTACACGCGATGATGTGTAAGCTCTCTCTCGAATATTCGAACCTCGCGGGTAGGGTCGCGACTATTTTATACTTTGCCGTTACTTTATGAACTATACGGATTGAACCCGAGAGGGATTTGTATTCCAATTATTAACTATGTATAAATGTACGGAATAAACGGGTATTTTGTTAACGAACTTGGATTGGTGTGCGTTTCTTCCGACATTTTCCACTCCATACTGAACCCGAAGTCCTCGACGAGATCGCTCGTGATAATTTCCCATCCATCCGCGTATCTATCCGCGATAAATTGATAGATTGGTGTGAGATCCTGACAGGTGAAAGAATCTAACGATCCTTTCTCCTAACCCTTTTTTCCCATCCTTTAGACAAGCGAGACCGGACCTCAAGGTCTTGAGTCGAGTAAGTGGTAGGAGAGGGACATCCTCGTAAACATCCTACCCCCGATTAGTCTCACAAAGGCCATCTGCTTTGCCATTAGAATCTTTTTCCTATTACTTTACCGATTAATCCTCCTGCCATAGACAATAATGGTGCTAGTAGAAGAGGAAGGAATCCGCCAGATTGATTAACCAAAATTTTTTATATGGTATTTAAAGGAACGCGGTTTTCGCTTAATTTCTTGATAATTTTTTTATATTTTCGTAATTTACGAACATCGGTGGGTATATTTCTTCTCCGCAAATTACCACAAATTTCACACAACACTTTCACTTGATTGGGAGTAGCATTTTTTAATATGGCTTTTCGTTGGGAAGGAGTAGTCTTTGCTAAAAGCGCTAGCATATGATAATTTTTCTTTACGTTTTTCATTTTATAGGTAAGTAAATCCAAAAATACCTTGTTCGTCTGGAAAACAAGAATCTCTCACAGAAAATTTCTTATTTGTTTCAGGATGAAAATCTAATAACAAATAACCAAATTCCTTATCTGTCGCTCAATTATATGCATCCATGAAAAAATTAAATTTTCCTGCAAAAGCTTGACGACCTAAACAATTTACCTGACTTTCATCACGATTATTTTTAAATAAAATCAAATAATGTGTATTTAAACTTATATCTCTCATAATCTTATTTTTCGGAAACAAATTTTGCATTATTAAAATCACACTTACATTATGGTGATGAGATTCTGTCGTAAACAAAAATGCTGTTTTTAAAGACAGTTCGTGCATCAGATCATCGATGATTATCAAATTCCATTCTTGAACAGATTCGGGTAAGCCGTACATAAATGTAATATTTTTTTCTTTTTGAAAAAACGGTAAATATACGGAGTAACACTATAAAATCTTCTTCGGAGGATTTACATAAATTCTGTTGTGAATAATTTTCCTCACCAATGTGGTTTTTCCAGATTGGGAAAGACCGGCAATTACACAAGTACTGAGATGTTTGAAATACATATTAATCAACTTTGTCACCCTTAGAAAATTTAGAAAATTTATAATGTTTCAAAATATTATAAAGTCTCTGTAAATCCGCACGAAAAATATATAAATTTTCGGTTTAGCGGTAGACCATCACACAGCAGATAGCTGATTACTTCTCTTTATTTAATCACTGTATATGCATTTCGGTCCTATTAAAGAACCCTCTTCAGTACTACAAAATATAAATATTATAATAAACCTTATGCGAGTAAAACTACCAATGTAACAATTAATATTTTAGTTTTTCATTACCATTTAGGTACACAGCTTGGATTCACATTTCATTAGCACTTTCATATCAAGTGTATTTAGTAACGTTTTCTGATTGTCTATGGTCGTATTTCTAAATTACTATAATAAATATTATTCTAGATTAAAACTTTATCTATAATTATACACAACAATTCCAAATTTTAAAAAATC
>NW_019385008.1:77043-106751 GCF_000671375.1 Centruroides sculpturatus | reverse complement strand
TGTAATAAAATTTGATAATTTTGTTGTTTATTATTATTATTATTATTACCATATATATTTTCAAAACCATTTTAAAAAATGAATAAGACATTAATATTTTTAAGATTTATCTAACAATACTTTAGCATGCAGTTTTAACTAAAAGATCTTTCTGCATAAATTACTAAAAACACAATTTTAACAAAAGCAACATTTTTATTAAAATTAGCCATAAAATAATGCAAAAATACACATAAAAGGTATTTTTCCCTAGCTATTTAGACTTCCTCACTTTTAAATCAAACAAAATGGACTTTTCAAAGAATAATGTTCCAATTTAAAGTTTAAATATCAGCAATATGAAAACGTTAACATCTTGTTGCTGGCCTCCCAGAAGGCATTCCCCTAGGCAGATCGCCCAAGTGTTGCGTTGCCATAACTTAACAAACAAACAAACTCTTTCCGTAAGGAACAAGAAATTGATCTAAAGTTGATTGTTTTAGTATTTTGATCAAAATTTTTCTCACATGCGATAGCGCATTGTCGTTTATATTGCGTTGTCGTTTTCTATTGCCACTATGACTTTTTTTTTCTTGGATGCCATATTGATTAAATATATAAATAAAAAAACTGAAAAAAGGAGTATAGCACAAACACTCGGAAAAGCAATGCTTAACTCGCGCATGCCTAACACCAACTAAAATTTGACACAAAATACCGTTATGTTCGTTATCCGAATTTTGTTCGTTATCCGAGACAAAATTTTTGCAAAATAAAAGTTCGTTAACCGATTTGGTCGTTAACCAGGACGTTCGTTAACCGGGGTTCCACTGTATTTTATTTGTTGTTTTCGTGTTTTTGTTCATTGTTTGGGAATTTAATTTTATTAACTTTTTCTTAAATTATACAAATTTTCAATGTTATGTTTCACAAATGGATATTGTTCTAAGTTTCGAGATTAATTAATGAATTCAGGATTAATTATTACATATGATAAAATTGATTTTGTCTTCGAAAAATTCAGAGTTCGAAGGACCTCATCGAAGAATAAAGTTTAAACTACAAAGCACTACTGCAACTATTTTCTTCTTGCTTAACAAATGCATTAGCCTTATTTATTATAACAATCGTAACCAAATTATAAATTGATCTATAAATAAAATGAATTAGGAATAGTCTTATTAAGTGTAATTTATAAATAAGAAATATGGGTTATGAAATAATCGAAGGAAAGCTCCAATGACTAAAAAATACGTGTAATATAATGTAATATTTTAATTACTAGCATATAAGAAAGAGAAAAAATAAAAATATATAAATTAATATTTAGGGATTACTTGAGAACAATGGACGGAGGAAAAGCTAATTAATACTTGGATGCACAGGGTAAAACATCAATTAATCAGAGCTGATAAAGCAGGCGATAAAAGTTTTACATATTATCTAATGTAGCAAAGTTGATAAAATATGAATTCAAAAACTTTTGTAGACGAATACACTTAATATTTGTCAATTTATGATGTTAACTTTACTAAGTCAAATTAAAAACTCAAATATTAATTATTTGTGTGCATTACATATATTTTCGTTGATTATTTTCGAACGTGAAGCTGGTACGACTTTGAGTTTAGTAAAACACGAGAACTGCATGAAAATTAACACAGAAATGACGTACACACAAGCGAATCAAAAAAAGCTACTTGGTAGCCATGATTAGGGTTTCTTTCCTGGGATCCCGGAATCCCGTTTTCCCGGGATTCCCGCCGTTTATTCTCTACGAGAAAAATCCCGGAAAATTTTATTTTTCCGGGAAATCTCGCACTTCAATAATAATTTATCATGTCAGGTTTTCTTTCTATTATTTATTATAAGAAAAAATAGGAAGGTAGCCATGATTAGGGTGAATTTCCTTAGTGTTTGGAGGGTCCCGTTCCCGGGATTCTCGCCGTTTATTCTCTACGAGAAAAATCCCGGGAAATTTTATTTTCCCGGGAAATCTCGCATTTCAATAATAATTTACCATGTCAGGTTTTTTTCTAGTATTTATTATACGAAAAGTTGCATCTTGAAGACTCACCTAAGAGAGAAATTTTGAGGTTTCATGCTGCATATTATTACCTATATTTTACAAGTCTCTACTTGTTAGTTCATGTAATATCTATGTACCGGTATTGTATTTGCGCATCATTGAACAGCGGAGCACTCGCTGGAAGTAAATATCACTCATCGCACTTTAGTTAATTTTTTATTTCATCTTTAGAAATAAAATAGTATTTTTTCGTAATCATTAAAACTCCCAATGAAACACTTTATTTTACTTTCATCTTATAATGTAGGAGAATTGAGCCTAACGTGTCCGTATGAGTGAGATTGGCCATACACTTTTAGTTACTTACTAGAAAATAAATTAAGTTATTCAAATTTATGATATTCCTGTATGATCTTTTTTATTCATATAAAATTATATTTTACTATCTCATCCCGGAATTTCCCGGGATCCCGGGGAAAGAAATTGTTTTTTTTCGTAATCCCGCTGGATGCAAATTTCCCGGGAAATGAGAAACCCTAGCCACGATGTATAGAAACAAGAGAAACAAATACAAATAGATTGTTGAAAATAATTTTCAATTCATAAAATGTTTTATCAAAATTCTACGTGTTTTGTAAACAAATCAATATTGTTATAATAAAGCTAACCATCAATTTACATATCAAATAAATTATTTATCATTAGATAAACTTCCAGTTTAATCGTAAATAAAAGTTATTATTCATAACCTGTTTAAAACATCGAAATTAAATTTTGTTTGTTAAATAAATAAATCTGTATATGCACTGCCTAAGAGATATTATTTTCCTTTTCTAAAAAAATTTTATTTGAATTAATAAATCTAAACAAAAATTACATTCTGTTCCCTTATTATTGAATTTGATCATTTTTCGTATATCTTCTAACTGTGTGATAATTTTCGAACTTCGATAATTTTATAAATAAAATATTGAAAAATCTTTAATTATCGAATTCTTTTTAAATAAATGAATAATGTCTCTTCGGTTAAAGCAGTAAGTTTAGTTTTAGGCACTGCTACTCCCTTGAGAACAATAAAAAAACACTGAGAAACACTGTAAAGCAAAAAGAGATAGAGAACTTTGTTTGACCAAAAATGAACAATAGGAAATACTTTCCATTAACTCATCCATTCTGTTCCTTCTTTTGTCTGTATATGGAAATCTCTATCTTATATGTTAGGTAGATTATAGTTTGCCAGAAGCTAACTTGGAAAGTATTCCAGCTGTCAATCTGAAAACCTGGAATTATACCTATTATTTTTAATGGGTGATGTAACCTGAATATGTTAAGCTTAATTTTTTATAACCCGCAGTCACTTCTTCCTCTTTTGATCCCAATTCTCAGAGAATATTTCAGTAATGCACTGTCAGTGTCCACGTGGCAAACAATCCGAAAATAAAAATATCTCATCGGCGAAAACCTATTATAAAGTTAAAATATTGTCGTTTTTTGATTATTCTTTACATCTAGCATTGTTCTGTTTAATACCCGAATAAGTATATATAGTGACATACATTTGGAGATTAGTTGTACTAGTTAAATCTGGTTTAAAAACTTTTAAAGTTTGTTAAAAATAGATATTTATCAACGACTTTTCTTTAATAAGTAAACAAATGCATAACAGTGTTCAGTTTTGTGAAATATTTGTAGACTCACAGAAATAGCAATTACTTAATTTTTTTAAAAAAGGAATGAAATTAAACATTAGTTACAGCAAATTCATTTGTTATTTAAATTAATGTTAATTTTTTAATTGGATCTTGAATAAAATTTTAACATTCGAACATTCGCATCAGTTTCTGAAATGTATTTTGAAACTTTTGTTGAAAAAGTTATTTTAATTAATGTAGTTAGTTATTATGATGTTCAAGTGAAGATTTTTAAATTATTAGTATGCATATCATGAATGAACACGTTAAAGCTCACGCGAAATTGGACATTACATGGTTTAATGAAAATATTGGGTAACTTCGTTCCAGGTGCAAAGAATGGTTATTTACATAAAACCTAACCAATAAAAATTAATTAAGGAAGGAGCAAGCGAAATCTCTAAATATATTCACTCTGTGCTCAACTCGATTGGATCTATCCAGTCGTATGTGAACAAATTAGGTGATTAACTTTTCTTTTGCTGATCTAGAAGACCATTACTGAATCTACTAGTTCTTAATTATTTTCACAAGTGAGTACGGCTTTTCAATTCGAGTATGTCGTTTTATATGTTAAGGGATTGCGTTTTAAAACTATTTGTACTAAGATAGACTTATATTATTATACATGTTACGAGTTCGTAATGCTCGAAATAAGATGGCAATGACAAAGGACGAGACTATTTGCACCTCTGAAAATTTTTTTTTAATCATTCTGACTCGAAATCGTGTTCTGCTCTATTGCTGTGTAATTATTATACAATATAATTAAATATTTTTATTCTTATTCTTAAGACGAAAAATTGCGTTCGATGTTTTCACGTGTTTATGTTTTCCAAATACTTGTTATATTTGATTAATATTAATAGCATATACACGCAGGACTCTAGATTAAATGTCTGACTCGATATTTTACTTGCAGTAACGATAATTTATGTAATTGAAAATGACCGTTTTCAAATTTATATTTAGGAGAGACCAGGGCAAATTCGGCATGTTAAACTTTACTTAAATTTTGTGTAATAAATACTGCTGTAAACTGAAAAAAGTTTTGTTTATTGTCTACTAGAATGTTACCTTACTATAGAACTGGTTAAAATCAGTTTGGAAATATATTATATATATAAAATTACCAAAAGAGAGAAACAGTAATGGGGCAAGATAGGCAGGTATATAAATTTATGTTATTAACAATGTACAAGTTGGAATTCACTATTAAAACAAAGAAATACAAATCCAACACCCATTTAATATTATTACAACGAAATGCAATTCAAAGACATATATAAATAAAACAGAATGCACACATGTTTTCATTTATTATCTGTTTGATTTTTTTTGTAAACAGATAATAAATGAAAACATCCTAAACCAATGTAAAAGCAATATAAAAGCATATTGTTTCTTCTCTTATTCTCTACACATATCACAAATAAATTGAACATACTCATTTTCTACATCCGTACAGTCCATATGAGCCCAGAGTTTACATTTACAGCATAACCTCCTGAATAATGCCATATTTTTCATTGCAATATATACAATAAGTATTTTTACCGTCATGTTCCGGTTCTATAGGACTTTTCTGCCTCTTTCTTTTAGTTTACTTCGAATCCGCATTCTCTAAAACCGTTCCGATCTGCAAGTTTCGAATTTTTTATTTTTATCCTTTGCTTCTAATGTGGCTTTATGTTGCCGATCTTGCCCCGCTAGTCATGATTTCGAAACATTAAGTACAACCCTGAAAACAGAATGCCAAGCCACGATCTGGCGACGTGAATAAGTTGAAGATTTATCCTTCTAACAGGAAAAGTAACTTTCGTTATCATGGAATTATAACAAAACCTGCCAATTCAATATAAATGGAAGCAAAATATTATATGGAATTAAACGAAAATGAAAATTTGCTTGATAATTCAACTACGCTTGTTGGAGAACAATAAAAACANAATATATTTTTTTTTAAAGAAAATCTATTTCGTTAATTTTACTGATCTCTGTAAATAATATTGAACTTGTTGCTAGTTTTTTTAGAAAATAAGATTGGTTCTTATAAGATTTCATTATATCATCAATGATATTACTAATATCGCTAGTATAGAGAAACTGTTATAATATATTTTTTCTTAATGGAATTATTTTTGCAAGAAAATCTTTACAAATTTGTATCCTGTAGACCCCTACACTACGTTCTTTGTTTTGAATTTCGCGCGTCATTCTCACTTTTAACAGAAAGTATCAAAGTATATTTTTATTATCTGGTGATTATATACGATTTAAGTTTTAAAAAACGATTTGTTCTTAACCCTTTCAAATTCGACTGTTTTTCCCCTTTTATTCTTTTCACCTGGTGTCTGACAGAAGCCATTTTTTTACAAGACAATGTTTTGTTTATAAAACTGCCCAGCTTCTCAACGGCTGCACACCCGAGAGGTATGAAGCAGTACATGTCAGGAGTTGCAATTTGGCATAGAGTATTAGGTGCCCAAATCATGTGTTCACATAAAGAATCCTGACTTGTAGGATGTCAGCGGTCCGAGAACCGAGTCAAAATGAAATACAAAATGGCGACGCTGTTTCTACAAACAGGCACTAGTGCGAGACTTGCGCACGCGTTGCTCGTTGGTGCAAAGTAAGAAAAAAAATTTTTGACGATACAATAGCCAAATTATTTTATTTAAAAAACGGGAAATTTTCGTTACGCATCGACAAAAATTCAACCCGGCACCGCACGCAACGGACAGAAATTTCGATATTGGGTAGGTTAATTTAAGCGAAAATACCTCGTGTACCACCCGGTGGCCGTGGCCAGCGAAGTTTGAATGACCACGTTCAGTTTGAGGTCTCTAAGAAAATCTTGTCCCAAAAATCGGCCTTGCCGTTTTCCTTTTTTATTCTAAAGTTGTAGAACTTTTGGCTCTGCATAAAAAATTATCATTACATCCTTGTATTTTCTATTTTGTCTACTTTCAAACAGTGTATAATATTTTTATATGGATACAAATGCTTTATTTACGTTTAATTTAATGTAAGTTGATACGAAAAATGAAAAAATAAACATATCAAATTTTTACTCGCTGTAAATGATCTCAAGTTTAATGTATTGACATGAGGTATTTGTAATAAACATTAGGATGTCTTTTAATTTTAATGTCATATTGTAAAAAGTTTATTTTCTTAGTAGTTTATTAATACAACCCGCACTTCACCTCACTGCTAATGTAAGCAAATCGCTAATTATATTATTGTTCTGCATACAAAAGCTTTCATTACGGTTGTAAATTGTTGAAATGATAATATTTTTGTTATAGTGTAATCCAAGGAATGTTTTCTGTAGGGTTTTGTAACTGGACTTTTTGTATGCCATAACTTTAATTTAATTTTCAAATTTTTGTGCGATTTTTACAGCTGTGAAAAATTAAGTATATAACTTTTAAAATCAACATCGCTCGAAATATTACAGAAAACTTGAAAATTGCTGTTCATTGTACATACATAAATGTTCATCATATGATAAATAAACTAAACGAAATAATATTTAGTGAACCAAAATAATTTCGGCAATTTACGAAAAATTTAAAATAATACACAAATATAAAATTTTTAGAAAGTTGCAAAAATTTAAAAATTTAAAACTTAGATAATTTTTTTTTATGAATCAAAAAGAAACAGCAACTCTATAAACACACGTGAATGACTTTTACTACCTATTTACATAATTATAAACGAGGTAGCTGCGAAAAAGCATTGAGTTTTGGGAAGATTTATAACAACAAACATGTTTAAATAAAATGAATTGATATTGCAATTAATTACTCGCACCTCATAGAAAAAAATTACGAACTGAAATCGCATCACTTCCGGTCCAGACCGAATGTTTATGCATAGTCTATCGAAACCTTTGCCCTCACTAGATTTTTCAGATTTTGTCTCGGATTTTACTTATTTATCACCAGTTTTGAAATTAAAAAAGAAACAAACAAACAGACAGCCGACAATGGAAATATGTAAGTTTTAAAATTTTAAGATTGCAGCTTAGAACCATTATAGAATGAATAGAAAAAATTTACTGGGAAAGTAGAATTGAAAGCATAAAAAGTTTTCGCCTATTTATCGCATTTTCGAGGCTCGAAGAAATTGGAAAATTTGAATTTTTCAAAATTTTTTGAAAATTTTCGGAAAAAAATGAAACAAAAAACAGATTCCAGATGTCTCACAGACGGTCTTACATATTTAAATATATAAAATTTATTTTCATTAGTAATATAATTACATTTATTCCCTTACTTTTATTATCAATAAAAGTAAGGGAACATACAAGATGACTGTAATGTATAATTATAACTTATATCATATTAAATATACAAAAGTATGTCGTATTTATAATTATATAATACTATGTATTTATGCAAGAAAATGAACAAGTTGTCGCATGTAATACATTATAAGAATTTCGCCGATTAAAATAATAATTGTTTAAATCAGAAGTTACATTATTTTATTCGGAATTTCCTAAATTTATTCTTGCTAATAATAAATTCTTTAAGTTATTTTCTGATGGCCACTTGATAGCCTCAATTCACTGTGACTATTCATTTTCGGTATTAGAATAATTATATGTAAATAAAAAATAGAAGATGTAGTCTATTTAAATTTTTTATTTTCTATTTGAAGAGAAGACAATTTATTGAAACACTGTTGTTTCCTATTTATATCTGCAGTTTATAAACACTCAATAAATGAATGATTTATTGTGTCAAGCGAATTTTACTTTGATTAATCGATTTTCTCTATGGCATCCGACTAAATCCGCAGTTACTTGTAAAGGGTGATAACTGAAAACAACATTAACTTTCAAAACATACTATTTTACATGTTACATTATACTATACTACACCCTCTCTGTTTAACTCATTTTTTTCACAGATAGGTGCAAGATTTAATAAAATCTTACACTCCTCTGTGAAAAAAATTCATAAGTTTTGCGAAAGGAGAATCAATTAAATTAGATTGACAGAATAATGCAATGCAACACATATTCAATCTGCCTATGGGGGATGTCTACAGAAATAAATTGCTGTGGAAATCTGATCCGAGTACAGTAGACCCCCCTATAAAACTGTTCCCCATAATTACGATTCCTATAAAACTGCGAAAAAATTGTGCCGGTATCCGTAAAAAAAACCGGTAAAAAACGGTAAAATAAAAAATGGAATATCTATGATTTTATAGGGGGGTCGACTGTATACATTTTAGACACGCGAAGAATACGCGGAAATCTCTACAAGACTATTTTGCGAGTCAGATGGATAAAAGCAAAAGGTAGTTTTCAACACCTTGTTCCTTATCTTGTTACATACCTTTATTCACTATGTAGATTATTATCATAGTGTTTTTCAACAGTAAATTCTGTTCTGAAAACAACTTTAAATAAAATATTGTGAATAACATACTAACTGGTTATTACATTTGAAGGAAGAATAATCAAAACATGACTTGTTGTTGTGCACGGTTCAATAAATTACAGTATAGTTATATTTTGTAAGTTTAAATGATTTTAGTATAGAATATTTGATATAACACTATAGTGTTTTCTTTTTCTAAAACATAATTCAAACCAAATGTAAAATCTGAATAAATCTTCATTTTATTATGTGTAAAAAGTCATTTGTTTTCAAGGTTCCAAAATTTAAATAAGTTATCAAGTTGCAAATATTATTTATAAATTTCTTTATACAGTAAAATCTAAATAACTCTGAAAAAATATTCTTCTTAAAACCTCCACAAACGCACGGTACACACTAATATCAGATATGTACGCACTTTCTGTTTTTCGATTCGTTTGCTTAGTGGCAACAAGCGAGCCTTTTTTTCATTCGTTTTGTATGGTTTCGAATCAATCAGTTTTCACTTTATATACACGTCAAACTAGTGTATACAGACTGTTCCACTGTGAATACATATAGAACGTTATACAGAGATTTATTAATCCGGTACCTAATAATATAGAATTCTCGGATAATCCGGCATTCTCCGAAAAGTTGTCAATAATTTGAAATTCTTTCACTATTTTACCGAATGCTGTTATTCTTCGCGTGTGTTGGTTTGTATATTATATCACTTGCACCCAACACACGATGAATGCTTACAGAATATTATTTGCAAAAGAATGATCGTTAAGGTTGATTTTATGCAATATCTATTTCAATGTATTTTTAAATAGTTATTTACAATTATTCTTAACAGCTTAATCTTACACTGTATTTTTAGACTGACTACAGAGAATACAGCACAGTGGTACTAAATGAACAAAATTTTGTGAATTATCCAAATAGCGTATCACTTATCAAATCTTAAGAGAATACAAACACGTGAGATTATGTAGCAACACACCAGTCCTGAAGATCGGGAAGTGTCTCCTCGGTAGATATTCTATTAGGAACTTCCTGTTACTTAATTACACACAAAGAGAAAACTTTTAAAACTCTAATCTATTGGTTTTGTGCAACAGGCGACAAAGTATTTTTGTGGTCTCGAATATGTTGGAGTGACTAACTTCTATCGTATATGATGCATATACACAATGCTATATTCATATTTACACATTTTTTATATCTGAGCATCTCTGTAAACATTTTTATAATTTATTTCTTTGTTTAACGTAGAGTTACACCATAAAATAATGCCATGCATTAATATTTATTTTATATCTTAAAAAGAATTAAACTCTTGTTTATGATTTTGATTTATTTTTATATAAAACTATATTCGACATGATACTTCAATTGGAGCTAAGTTTTGTACTGATTACTTATTGTAGTTTTATCTTATTTAATTATAACCTTGATGGTGAGTATTTTTCTGCATTTCATACTTAACTATACCTTTACTAATTATACTTATACTTACTTCTATACTTTTGTAACATAAAATTAGGTTTTTTTTATTGAAAATATTAATTTTAAAAAAGCAAAGCTGACTTTTCGTTTAAATTACTGTCATATGTTTTTATCCTTGATATTAAAAATTATTTGTATGTTCTGGATATGTTATTTTATTATAATAAATATTTTTATAAATAACTCTTTCTATTCAAAGTAAATACTATATTATTTCAGAGATCAGGCTTGATATGATAAATATGTGTAAGAACTACTCAATGTGCTAGTTAACATGATCCATCTGAAATATGTCTTAATCGTTATATCCGTAATTTTTTTTTACAATTCAATTGGATAACATAAGACTTCAGATTATGCACAATGAAAATTCTAATAGAATAAATTTTCATCGCAATAAATTCACAATGCAATCAGTTACAATAATTATGTATTTCAAAAGAATTCTTTTGTGTATTTATCTCATATTATATTAATATGTCTAATGAACGTAAACTGTAATTCAATATTCGGAAATTATTTACTTTATATTACTCCTTTTACTTCCCTTAATATAAGATTATTTAAAAGTTTAATGTTGTATTAAAGTATTGCTGTTGAGTAAAAATTTTACAATAACAGAAAGCTTATAGAGATTATAATTATTTTTTAAATATGTAAACGGCTTGCTGTATGGCATATTACAAATGTAAATCCGTCTCTGTAATCCAAAAGCACACTTTGGTAGACGTATCTCACAGCAATTTCTGGTTAGCAAATTATTTACTTTTCATTGAACTACAAATATATTTCGGGTTGGTATAATATACTTTAACCCCTCATCAGTGCTAGTTCAAATAAACAAGAAATATTAAAACATGACCACGTTATACCATAGAAACAAACCAAATCATAAAAAACCCTTACATTTTTTCATTATGTAAATTACAAAAAATTATTGTTTTGTTTTTTGCTCAAAATAGAGAGTGGGAAAACAAACCTTTCTCATCCTTAACCTGTATCCAAAATAAAATTGTGCACTCCGTATTAATCTACATCTAAAAATTAAAGCAACCATAACTTCCAACAAACAAACTTCCATTTAACTCACAATCATTTAAAATTTTTTTACACATGGGTATATAACAGACGTAATAAAAACTGTTAACATAGTAAAAATTGACATACGTATGTAAAAGTTTTTGATACACAAACAATATTATTAAAATTATACCAGTATCAGAATTACTATGAAAAAACTTTTTACAAATAATTATACCATGTTTAAATATAATTATACCATTTAACCTTCNCATAAAATTAGGTTTTTTTTATTGAAAATATTAATTTTAAAAAAGCAAAGCTGACTTTTCGTTTAAATTACTGTCATATGTTTTTATCCTTGATATTAAAAATTATTTGTATGTTCTGGATATGTTATTTTATTATAATAAATATTTTTATAAATAACTCTTTCTATTCAAAGTAAATACTATATTATTTCAGAGATCAGGCTTGATAAATATGTGTAAGAACTACTCAATGTGCTAGTTAACATGATCCATCTGAAATATGTCTTAATCGTTATATCCGTAATTTTTTTTTATAATTCAATTGGATAACATAAGACTTCAGATTATGCGCAATGAAAATTCTAATAGAATAAATTTTCATCGCAATAAATTCACAATGCAATCAGTTACAATAATTATGTATTTCAAAAGAATTCTTTTGTGTATTTATCTCATATTATATTAATATGTCTAATGAACGTAAACTGTAATTCAATATTCGGAAATTATTTACTTTATATTACTCCTTTTACTTCCCTTAATATAAGATTATTTAAAAGTTTAATGTTGTATTAAAGTATTGCTGTTGAGTAAAAATTTTACAATAACAGAAAGCTTATAGAGATTATAATTATTTTTTAAATATGTAAACGGCTTGCTGTATGGCATATTACAAATGTAAATCCGTCTCTGTAATCCAAAAGCACACTTTGGTAGACGTATCTCACAGCAATTTCTGGTTAGCAAATTATTTACTTTTCATTGAACTACAAATATATTTCGGGTTGGTATAATATACTTTAACCCCTCATCAGTGCTAGTTCAAATAAACAAGAAATATTAAAACATGACCACGTTATACCATAGAAACAAACCNGTGTGCATCGTTCGACGTCGCCATTGCTTAAGCTTGTTTTTGTCGCGGAGCAGCGCACCAAACGGCGGCCGCGATTTCTGATAAGTTATTTTACTGCGAAAAATTCGTTGAACTTTGGAGACATCATTAATATAAATAATTTTCATGGCCGTTGAATAAGAAATGTTTCTTTCACAAGAAATGCATAAAATTACAGTGCTGTATTAGACTTATGGTACCTGATTTACATACTGTACAGACAATAGTAAACTCAACTTACTCGCCTAAACTCTCCGTAGTGTGGCGCTGGACGGTGGAAAGTATATATATAATTATAATAAAGTTACAATAAATTAAGTTAATATATAATTATATATACAGTACCTAATTTATATATAATACTGTACAGACCATAGTAAACTCAACTTACCTGTCTAAACTCTCTGTAGTGTGTAAATAGTTCAGCTGCTTGTCTGCTATTGGTCCAGATTCGACCAATCCAGTCGTTACACGAGTTGGCGATGGCGTTTTACCGCGTTTTACTAGTCCCTTTTAGCGTCTTTATACGAATATTGTCGCAATTTTTTTCCGCGTTATATGAATCCGCATTATAGGAATCCGCGTTATACGGGTGTCTACTGTACGTATACATAGGTGAAACAAGACGCATAATTGATGTTAGAATATAAGAACATGAAGCGGCCATTAGATTGAAGTACAATAATTCTTCGTGGTATGATTATACAAATAACAATAATTATAAAATTAACCGTAATAATATAAAAATTTTGCATTTCGAAAAAGATATTTATAAAAGAAAATTTAAAGAGCATTTAGAAATAAGGAAACAAAAAAATAATTTAATAAATAACTCAAATAGTATGCAAATAGATTACCGTTGGTATGAATTAATAGATAGCACTAAAACAGGTTAAATTGGCCGAGTGGTCTCTGTTACCGCTCCTAGCGGTTGTGACCAAACCCTAAACACTGGGAAGTTCAGTCGTGGGTTCGCACCGCGATCGGACAAGCTGGCTGCTTGGAGTTTTCCGGGTTTTCTCCTTGCTAATAACGACTGAATAGGAGGCCAGTTTCCCGTAAAAGTCCTCCCGGAAAGCGTTCTTTCCTCGCACGCGCGTTTAGGGCTTTCGGATACGGCTGGCTCATCGGTCGCATAGCGATCAATAACGTACAGTACCTCAATCGGAGAAAGAGCCTAAATACAGTTATACTCTGTATATTAACTGAAGAAGAAGGTTAAATGGTATAATTATATTTAAACATGGTATAATTATTTGTAAAAAGTTTTTTCATAGTAATTCTGATACTGGTATAATTTTAATAATATTGTTTGTGTATCAAAAACTTTTACATACGTATGTCAATTTCTACTATGTTAACAGTTTTTATTACGTCTGTTATATACACATGTGTAAAAAAATTTTAAATGATTGTGAGTTAAATGGAAGTTTGTTTGTTGGAAGTTATGGTTGCTTTAATTTTTAGATGTATATTAATACGGAGTGCACAATTTTATTTTGGATACAGGTTAAGGATGAGAAAGGTTTGTTTTCCCACTCCCTATTTTGAGCAAAAAACAAAACAATAATCTTTTGTAATTTACATAATGAAAAAATGTAAGGGTTTTTTATGATTTGGTTTGTTTCTATGGTATAACATGGTCATGTTTTAATATTTCTTGTTTATTTGAACTAGCACTGAATAGGGGTTAAAGTATATTATACCAACCCGAAATATATTTGTAGTTCAATGAAAAGTAAATAATTTGCTAACCAGAAATTGCTGTGAGATACGTCTAGCAAAGTGTGCTTTTGGATTACAGAGACGGATTTACATTTGTAATTATTTTTCTATTTGTTATTTTTTGTTTGCATTTCTCATTTTTAATAGATGGTTAACAGAAAAACTACTTCGTGTTATCCACTTTTAAAGTCTCGTTTTAAGATTGGGTTTCTGTTAGAAAACTTTTTTCTGTCATAAACATAAAATTTTTTAATATATTTGCAATAAATTTACAAAATCCAGTAACACACTTGATTTAAAAAATTGGGTTGAGATCTTGACACTTCTGGCAAAATGTTGTATATGAACAGTTTATATTTTACTGCAGTTTATATATTTTTTATCGCAATTGTCTTTTATTTATGAGTAGCTTATGTATATGGCGTTAACCAGATTTATGAAAAATAAATAAAAAATAATTAAAATTGTCATTTATACGAGCATTTTTTAAAAGAAAAATGTATTCAAGTGCTTAAATGTTTGAAATTGAGTTTAATAAGGAAAACAGAAATTATATGTTAAAATTGAATCAATGTTTTTATGTAGTATTTAGCTTAATGTCAATGTTAGTTTTAAGAAATATCGGTATGAATTTTAGTACTGATCAGTTTAAATTAATTAATTAATTAATTAATAAGTACTTTTAGAATGGGCAAACAAATGGAATTTCATTTTTAAATCTTTTGATTGAATTAATTTTATAAAAAAGTTAAATTTGTGCAAATTTCAGTATATGTTTCACGCATCTTAATTCAGAAGGAATACATTGTGCATGTAGTGGAAGACATAAATACTGTAACACCCGAAGTGACTTTCTTCTATAATTATGACGATTGGCGTTTTGCTTTCACTGAAATTATTAAAAACCCTGTTTTCGTACAAGTAGAAAAAAGTTACGTTAAAATTGTAAGTTATGATTATTATTTCTTTATATAAAATACTGTAATTAAACAATTCATACTTAAAATTTTTATTGCATAATTACTAGTAATTTGCAGTTTATAATATTACTTGACATTTTAATATTTTTAAAATAGCGTTGTTAATCAATCACATTCTTAATTTGTTGATCTGTCCAGTCACAAAGCCACTGATGCTCACTTTCTGGCTGATTAAGTGGATATTTCAGAGTTACCGATTACAAACCTAAATGAGGAATCATGAAAATGAGAAACCATAAAAACCTAAACCATGAAAAGTCCTGTTTGAAGGTACTCTTTCCAGCAGCTCGATTATATCTCCAGCTTCATATCTCATCGAAGTATAAAAATTCATTGTTATATTTAAATTTATAAACGAAATGACAAATTACTCTAATGTTCGTATAATTTTATATAAAAATAGGAATGTAATACAATAATTACAAATCTAGGAGTTGATGATTATAATCAGTTGTAGTGGCTTGTCCATAATTGGTTTTGGGTATCTCAGAGCAATAAGCTATGTTTTACCTTTATCGGATTGTAAAATTAATTAATTAGATTTACGCAATGCAAAACATGGGCAAGTTGTCAAAAAGAATTAGCTTCTCAGAAGGACTTTACATAGGAAACTGATTTTTTAGTACGAAGTCTTTTTAAAAATTTGCAAAATGCTGTACAACCAATCTTAAGGAAAGGCATAAAACATCATTAACTAACTTTGTTTAATGGTTTTATGCACTCGCCCTCAGTAAGCTTTTTTCACTTTTCCATACGTTTAGACTTTAATAAACTGTCGTTCACTCGTATGGTCATTCAAAACTGTCAAATCTTACTAAAAGTATCGTAACTAAAAATGTTAGGCCTAAATGTACAAATGCTTTTGCAATATATTTTTATAAAATTTTATTTATTTAGACATACTGGGAAAACCCATGATGTGAGAATACATACAATAGAATTATTATTGAATTAATGATTATGAAATTATTTACAATACAAACTTCAGTTATATTACAATTCATGAATTATTACAGAAAACAAAAAAGCAGAATATACATAAATAAAATACAAATTATACAAAACCAATACTAAGAAATAATATTTTAAACAAAACATCAAAATAGAAAATACGGGGAACTACGGGGAACTATTCAAAGAATAAAAAATAAATAAAATTATGTATAAAAAAACGAAAGTATTATAGTTTGCACTCTAAAAAATTTCTGGACTTTGAGGATATATCTGAACTCAGGAGACAGAAACGAGTTCAAAGATACCTTACTTTTCAACCAGAGACAAAAATAAGAAAGTTATCATACTTACGATTTCTTGCCTTTCATAACGCACAAATGCGTTTTAGTTTCCGGTCCAAAAGTATGGTAGTGTTGAACTCGTCTCGGTCCCCTAAGTTCAGATATATACTTAAAGTCCCAAAATTACATAGGGTGCAATCTATAGAACGGTCAAAACAATTAACTACACTCACCTATAAGACAAAAAACAAGTTAATTATATCGTTCAACAGCGGATAGTCTCCCAAAATTTCTTTCTTTCTTCTTTTAATTGGGTTTATATGGAGACTTAAGCTTGTCAGACTTTACTCCGATGCACTCCACTTTGCTATTATGCGAAGCAATTCGATCGATACACGTAACGTTCTAGAGCTTCCATGCCCAAAATTTCTTTTTACTTTCTTAGGTGATGGTTCATATGGACTTTTGTGGCTATTCGGATTTTACTCCGAGAGAGTTGTGTTTGATCTCTAGGCAACCGAAGAGCCAGCATTATAGAGTGGCCTAATCGCGAGTGGAGAATGAATGCCTTCCGGGAAAACTTTTATGGAAAACTGGCCCCTATTCAGGCGTCATCGACATGGAGAAAACTCAGAAAACTCCATGCTGCCAGCCCATCCGAACAAGGTGGAAACCCACGACCGAACTCTCAGTGTTTAGGGTCTGGTCTCTCTGCCGAATGAGCGGAAACGGAGTCCACTACCCAAAATTTCTTAGCCACGAACACATATTTAAAGGAAAAACTAACGCCATCTCTGGGCAAAATCGAATGCTCCAATACGCAGAGCAAATCTCTAACCTTTGATCTTAAAAAGTTCAATATCGCATGCTTTTACAAAGATGCTGTCCTCTAAACAATTACAGCGAAGATACTCCAGTTCTTTAGAACCTCGGCCATCTTTCCAAGTTTTTTATTCTTGTGTTTGTGTTTTATGCATGTATGAAATGCCATTTTAAAAACTATTCTATTGCTCTAGTAACATTCGATTGATAATACGTTATTTGTACATACATTACCGTTAAAGTATTAAATGCTGTTATTCTCTAGAATCCCTAGTTATTTCATAGAATACTTCCCTGGCTTAAGTAAAATAGTCAACGAATTAAAAACCACATAGTTTAACTAGATATTTCATGAATTAGCTAGGTATTCGCTGAAT
The DNA here is from genome assembly GCF_000671375.1 of Centruroides sculpturatus. NCBI lineage: Eukaryota > Metazoa > Arthropoda > Arachnida > Scorpiones > Buthidae > Centruroides > Centruroides sculpturatus. The sequence continues at coordinate 88,848 of NW_019385008.1, read as the reverse complement.
TAACTAACTAGTGTTAATTACACTTGTGACTGAAGAGTTGGCACCGGATCGGCAATGCCTACGTCAGGACAGATATAGTTGTTGCTCAACGTAATCGTTTGCTGGTTCGCGAGCGGTTGGATGCGAGATTGCGGATGTCCGAAAGATAGCGTATCCGGAGAAATGCACTTGACTACAGATTTAACGTAAACAAATACCCTTTTATTTATATAAACGATATATAGCATTATACATAGTATTTCTGTTATAGCATTTATATACTGTAAGTAATGAATAAGGCTATAGCTAATAATATAAGCCATTGATAGTAGCAGTAGTAGTTTAGGTAGCATTAATCACAAAATTCATTTTTCTAATGACAAAGTAATTTTTACTCAAAGGAAATAATTTGTCGAGTAAGTTAAGATATTGCGGTTGAGAATATAAACTGAATATATACTTGCTGTTGAGAATATTCAAGTAAATTATAAAATATGAAATTAAGTTAAGTTACACTCATAATATCTGATGAAATAATATTAAGTTGCACTGATAATACAGTAGAGCGTCGATTATCCGAAAGTCAATCATCCGAAACGTCAATCATCCAAAAGAATTCCAGTTGGCAAATTTAAATTTTCGCCAGTGCTGTGGCGCTTCAATCTTTGACTATGTCTTGGACTACTCAAATATTTTACGTTTTTGATATTAAGTTAACATCTGAAGTATAATTTTTTATTGTTTTTATACTTTTATGTTTTTATTTATTTTGTTTGTACAAAATAAAAAAAATAATTTTTAACGATACAATAGTCTTCGTTAGGCTTAATATCGACGAAAATTCAACGCGAAGCAACACGCAACGGAGAAAAATTTTAACACCGGATACGTAAAACTATTTTTTCGCACATAATCGATTATCCGAGATATCAGTTATCCGAACAACCTGTCACCAATTGATTCGGATAATCGATGCTTTACTGGTATTTCAAATTACCAGTCACTTTGAAAAAAATTATAATAAAACTTCTTATTGAAAATCAGAAAGTTATTCGTCTATTCAGATCAACTTATTTTTAAAAGAAATGACATTTACACATAAAAGGGAAAATGCTAGATGTCAAACCATGAAACCTTCACTATAATAGTAATTTAAATAATAAATATTTTTTAAACTGCAGTGGTATTTCAACGATTTTAACGATTTTAACTGTAAATACATAATTTTTAAACAAAAAATATATGTATGTAAGAATGAAACCTGAAGAAAATTTTGGATGTAATGCCGACAGGTGAGGGGCCTTGTTCGAAACGCATATCGGCCTATGGAAGTTTAATAAAGATGATGTAAAATAAATTGTGTCTATTCATGCACCTAGTAGTGAAGAAAAATACAAAAAAAGGAAGATGCGGTCTCGGAAATACATAACTAAGAACAAATTTCATTTTAAGTATTATCAGTTCAATTTAATATTATTTCATCAAATATTATGAGTGTAACTTAATTTAATTTCATATTTTAAAATTTACTTGAATATTCTCAACAGCAAGTATATATTCAGTTGATATTCTCAACCGCAAGATCATAAGTTACGTGACAAATTATTTCCTTTGAGTAAAAATTGCTTTTGTGATTATAAAAATCAATTATATAATTAATGCTAACCAAACGTATTTACGAAATTCATTAGAAAGATTAATTTTGTAATTAGCGCCACCGAAACCACTACTACTATTGATTCAGTGTCATTATATCGGTACTCTGTAATTGCATGCCTCAAATGCCAACTAGGGGCATTGTAGCGATGATTTTTAATTAATAATAAGTTATTTTTATTTGTAATATAAATTTATTATTGATATGAATATATTATTTGTACCAGGAAGAAAAGAGTTATGGATTACTCCTTCAGAGGGAGAGAATAATCCTTAATTGGCACAAAATTGCAAGATCCGATCTCTATAATTTCGGAGGGCTTTTATAAAAAATAAGGATATAAACTGCAAAGTTAAGATCCACGTCAGGATTTATGACACCAGTTAATCAGTTTTCTTATACGCGGATTAACACGCGTTTACGAATCAATACGGAGAGATTAAGAACTTTTGATTCAGACATAATGAAACATTTCTTAAACATAGAATTATCGAATATTTAAGAAAACAAGATAAAATATACAAAATCCACTTTCAATATACTGTATAATTAGGAATATCACGGAGAGAGAGATCACATTTCGATTCAAAATCATACTACCTCAAAAATTATGGGATTTTCTGTACTTTTTCTATTCGTATCAAAGTGAAAGTTCTGTATTTCTCTAGTTCTTTTCAGATTCTCGTTCTTGTCCTTTTGTAAATCTTATGCAACACTTTATTAAACATTTTCTTCACTAGGGACCATAGGGATCATAGAAATTAACTTTTTTTCCCATAGAAATTAACTTTGAATGAACTTCACGAGTTAGTTATAGGCGTTGGCCGTGGGGAGACAATATGGAATACGTCTTTCGCTTGTGGAATTTCGAAGCTTACTTCCGGTTATGGGCGTTGGCCGTTGGGGAGCCAGTATAGAATACATCATCTCTCTACAAAAACTTTCAAGGTACTCCCCGAGCAAAACCAAAAGAAAGCTATTTTTCGATGTTTTTCTCTAATGGGAATATTGTATTTTTCCCATGTAATTAGGAAGAATGGGGGTTTACAGAGGAATAACTGTACAGTGTGTGACTCAAAATTTATGAAGATAAGGGTAAAACAAAACGATTTAGTATTTCTATCTATAAAGAAAGTAAGTTCTGTCAGTTTCCTTCATTTTCAACATTAAAATTTTAATCAAAAATTAAAAATATTATTTCTAACGTTTTTTTATTTCGTTTATATTTTAATTAATTAAGGGGTGAAATGTTCAAAATGTTACATTTGTGTGTATATATAATATGTACTGTAATTCAGTTTGAAAATATAGTAGAACCGCGATTATCCGGACCTCTATTATCCGGATTTTCGATTATCCGGATTGTTCAAAATAAATAAATATTTTACGAATTTGCTGATTTGCACTTGGCGAATTACGACACAGTTTATGTACGTGATGGAATTATAAATTTTTTGTTTCAACAACGTCTCATTCGGCACAGTAGTTGTAAACTCTTAAATATATTTTGCTCGTAATAAAAATATAACTTGACATAAGTATTTATAAATAATTTACATTCAAATTACATCATTTCTATGACCAAGGGCGGCGTATGGGCAACGTGGGCCACTGCCTGTGCCTCGCAGTCCGAAGGGCCTCGCGCCTCGAAGGTTATACATTACTTAAAAGTCGCGAACGCAACGAAAGAATTTTACTCGTCATAAAACGATTAATACTTTGTCAAATTTTTATTCATAAAAATGCAGTTTCGACTACTTTTTATNACTTTTGGATCACTTATTGTAGGAGAAAACTATCAATTCTAAGTACAATGCTGCCATTTATACATCAAAGTCAACTAAAAATTGGTTTGTTGAAAAAAAAATTAATATAATTGATTGGCCATCACGAAGCCCTGATAGGGACCTGATAGAGAATGTTTGGGGAATTACGATTCGTCTTGTTTATGGTTAAAACAGACAATACAATGCTGTAAAGGAATAGATATTAGCTCTCATGGATTGTTGGGAAAATATTAAACAAGATCAACTTCAAAAACTAGTAAAATGTATGTCTAATTGTGTACTTAAACTATTGATAATTAAATTAAATGGTGGTCCTACAAAATATTGAAAATCACAAATAGTTTTTTTGTGTGTGCACCTGTGTTTATACTTTTGAAACAATCAAAAATTGAAAATCTGTAATAATTTTTTGTAATTGACAGATTGCTATAAAAATATCAGAAAATGTTTAAATTAACGTTGTAAACAATATAATATAATAAATACATTATAATTCTTAATGTTTTTGTTATTGAAAAAAGTTGGGTTTGTTTAAAATTTTGAAACAGACTGTATTGAATGTGCGAATCATCACTGGAAATTAAATGCAGCTAGATATAAACCTCCAGAGGTTTATATCTGAGGGCATTTAATTTCTTGATGTTGGTTTGATGATTTAAAATTTCTTGATGATGGTCTTGGGCCAGAGAATTATCATGAAATTTTTTACTATAGTGTGAGAACTGAGAGTTTAGCTTCAAGCTTTTTTCCATTTACCGGCGGTTCTGTTAGAGAATGGCTATATAGGAGGGCAAAAATATGAGTGGGAAAGGTAATGGGTAAGTCGACAGGTTACCGTTTGCACGCAAAGAGGTTACCGATTGTACTCAAGGTTGACACAGCATTAATTATTAATAAACATATTTAATTATCTAATTATATAATCTATGCAATAGAGTACAAAATAAGATGCTACAAAAAGGGATTACTAAAAATTATTCTATATTGCGACAAGGAATATACGCTTGTTGATTAGTCGTTCAAGTTCTAGCTCTATATAACATATTATTCTACTAAATTCAACTAGCCTAAAGTAATCCATAATCGAGAGAGAGAGACAAGGAACGAGGATGAAATTTAGATCAAATACCTCTGGTGGTCCCGATCTCGCTGTAAGGGGCGTTGTATAGAACTGTCCCAGATCGGCTGACTCTACTCGTAGTTTCTCGTCTCTTTAGTTCAGGCTCCGGCAGGGGTGGCGGTAAGCGACTGTTGACTTCTGATGTCCGCTGGTGCTGTTTGTCTGATGCTATCAGCTGTGGACGTCCACATGATGTGTCTGCCTTGCTGTGTCTGCTAGCTGTGTCCGCTAGCTATGTCCGCTTTGGCTATGTCAGCCCTGAGGTTCATGTGCGACCCCTTTTTATTCCCGTTCTGAGGGGAGAAGTTCAGAGTACAATCTGATGCAATCCCATGTAAGTTCGCCCGGTTAGGAAAGGTTTCAATTTCTGACAATTAGTATATACAGTACATTTCTGTAAATTTATCACTTTTTCTATTCGGTATTGTTACTCTTTCTAACTCATAAATTTGATAACAGGTGTCAAACTGGTGGAATTAATTGCTGGAGGAGACAAAGGTTAGGATAAGTATTGCAACCTTAGAAATAGTTGTTCATTTGGTCGGTTATTTAATCGGTTTTATCATTGTTAAAGTCGGACGAAGTAGGAAATATGTGGGTTGTGTTTTTTTCTCTCCTTTCCAGAAGGGCCAATAGGTCAACCCTGCGAAGAGATGGAAAATTGAAAAAACAACAATAATAAAGTTTATCGAAGCTCCAAAATTCACGCTAGAGCACAAATTTTCACAATAGCAATAGGTCACACATTGAGCGATATTCTCTTAATTCATCAGTTTAATAATTTAATTTAATTTAAGTTTAATAAACTTAATTCGTCCAAAAAGCATGCCCATTAAGAAAACTATACATGACCTTTTTTTACTGTTTAAAAAAAATCACACGATCGTGTAGATTTTTGTGAAGAGCCGTCTAAGAGAAAGATTTTAACATTTTTTTGCGAAAATTATTTCCGCATTTAATGCATAGTCTGTACATCAGTTCCAGTGAAAATACGATTATCAGTTACAGGTATAATGTACCGTAAGTACATTTAATAGGGAAATTTTAACTTTCTCCACTTCTGTACACGTAAAATTATTTGGTTTCTGGACAACAAAATACAGTTGTTATACGGTCATCATCGGTTCAGCCAATCCCAGAATAAAGTCAAATGAATTGCTAAAATCCATCGACATACCTAAAGAACACCATTTCCTAAAAATTTCTTGAAATTCTTTGATCACTCAAACTCAGTTATGGATTCCCCACATTGGTAAGTTATAACATAAATGAAAAATAACTTGGTTTATAAAAAGTTCACCTCACTCTTATGAATGACATTAAGTAATATACAGGTAACCCCCGTATAACACGGTAGTTACGTTCCAAAAAATTGTCGTGTTATGCGAATCCGTGTTATACGAAACAAAGAACTAATACGAAAAGGAGGGTTAGGTTCCAAAAATTAAAAAACATGCTAGTATATTTTCATAATTAAGATAAATATCTTCATTAAAATTTTTTTAAGTGATACATATTAATATAAATTAAACAATGTTTTCTTCGTCATCACTAAAAACACTATTAATTAACCGAGAGCGTTTTCTTTTTGGCAAGTTATCCTTATCCTCTGAGCATTTTTCTGCATTATCTTCAGATCCATGCTTTACCTTTTGCAAAATGTATGTAATTTTAGATTGCTTGCTTCTAGTTAAAAGGTCTTTATAAATTTCCTTATATGGTGCTAAGCACTTATGAAGAATAAAGCAAGTATGGAATAAGGGAAAAACATTCGGCAACATCAGAAGCAGAAGCGTCACGATCTGGCAACATTGAAACAAGTTTCGAGAAGGACCATGTGTATCGACAGAAGGCGAGAAGAGAAAATTTACATACTTAAGTACTAATAGTTCACGAAAATAATAATTTTCGTGAACTATTATTACTTAAGTATGTAAAAATTTATTACATTTCCTGTTGTACGAGGGTTTTACCCAATTCTCGAACCGTGTCAGAATGAATCCGTGCTATAAAAGTACCGTGTTATACGGGGGATGGTACCAATTCTCGAACCGTGTTAGAGCGAATCCGTGCTATAGAAGTGCCGTGTTATACGAAGGTTACCTGTATTATTAAACTCACTTATTGTTATTATTATTGTAATTATATAATATCAACCTATTTCTTTTTATATTTCCTAAAATTGTCATTATTATTATTAAATTTTTCAGTGCGAAGTTTATATGACTTCTTGCAATATGTACAATAGGTCAAAAATAATTGAAGATAAATCGTTAATACCAAATACAATATGGATTGATATAAATCGCGTAAGTACAAATAATTTACAGTATAATTGTTCCTATCTTTTACAATTTATAACAAAATAAGATTTTGTATATATAATGTTGTAGTATTTAAAATACAATAATAATTTTTGTGAGATAAGCTGGGGGTACCAAACTGGAATACTGCTTAATTGGCACAAAATTGCAAGATCCGATCTCTATAATTTCGGAGGGCTTTTATAAAAAATAAGGATATAAACTGCAAAGTTAAGATCCACGTCAGGATTTATGACACCAGTTAATCAGTTTTCTTATACGTGGATTAACACGCGTTTACGAATCAATACGGAGAGATTAAGAACTTTTGATTCAGACATAATGAAACATTTCTTAAACATAGAATTATCGAATATTTAAGAAAACAAGATAAAATATACAAAATCCACTTTCAATATACTGTATAATTAGGAATATCACGGAGAGAGAGATCACATTTCGATTCAAAATCATACTACCTCAAAAATTATGGGATTTTCTGTACTTTTTCTATTCGTATCAAAGTGAAAGTTCTGTATTTCTCTAGTTCTTTTCAGATTCTCGTTCTTGTCCTTTTGTAAATCTTATGCAACACTTTATTAAACATTTTCTTCACTAGGGACCATAGGGATCATAGAAATTAACTTTTTTTCCCATAGAAATTAACTTTGAATGAACTTCACGAGTTAGTTATAGGCGTTGGCCGTGGGGAGACAATATGGAATACGTCTTTCGCTTGTGGAATTTCGAAGCTTACTTCCGGTTATGGGCGTTGGCCGTTGGGGAGCCAGTATAGAATACATCATCTCTCTACAAAAACTTTCAAGGTACTCCCCGAGCAAAACCAAAAGAAAGCTATTTTTCGATGTTTTTCTCTAATGGGAATATTGTATTCCTCCCATGTAATTAGGAAGAATGGGGGTTTACAGAGGAATAACTGTACAGTGTGTGACTCAAAATTTATGAAGATAAGGGTAAAACAAAACGATTTAGTATTTCTATCTATAAAGAAAGTAAGTTCTGTCAGTTTCCTTCATTTTCAACATTAAAATTTTAATCAAAAATTAAAAATATTATTTCTAACGTTTTTTTATTTCGTTTATATTTTAATTAATTAAGGGGTGAAATGTTCAAANATATTATTTATACCATGGAATGTCACCACTGCTGTTAGAATGCCTTTTCCGTGGGGGAAGGGAAAACCTCTTACTTGTTAGTGCCCATTGACAAGATAAGCTGTCATAGTGAAAATTATGGCAAAAATGAGCAATGAGGAAAGACTGAACTCCTTACACCTAAAAACGAAAGAGAGGTTTTTTTAGCTAGTGATGGTCAACATGTTGTCTGTCAGAGAAGCATCATCAACATTGCTATTTGCAGTTTCACCAGCAACTGTATGGAGATGTATGCATAAACATAAATATGCCAAATTTACAAAAATAACTGCTAAACCGAAATTAACAAAACTGCACAAAACAACTAGATTAAAGTGGGCCAAAGACAAAGATCACATGGAAAAGGAAGTGGGAACAAATAGTCTTTTCAGACGAAAAAAAGTGGAATTTGGATGGATCTGACGGTTATAATCACCACTGGTTTTAATTTAAAGTTTATTTAGATATGTTAATTATTATAAATCAGCAACATGCTGAGCTGACATGATTTGAGGAAGAACAAAGAAGTCAGAACGAGCAGACAGCAAAATGGACGATCTGTGATGGTGGGCAAGATTATGATAGAGAAGGTAAAACAGATATTGTATTTATAGAAGGGAGAATAAATTCAGAAAAGTATCAATTTTTTTTTCAAAATTTAGTAACTTTTGGATCACTTATTGTAGGAGAAAACTATCAATTCTAAGTACAATGCTGCCATTTATACATCAAAGTCAACTAAAAATTGGTTTGTTGAAAAAAAAATTAATATAATTGATTGGCCATCACGAAGCCCTGATAGGGACCTGATAGAGAATGTTTGGGGAATTACGATTCGTCTTGTTTATGGTTAAAACAGACAATACAATGCTGTAAAGGAATAGATATTAGCTCTCATGGATTGTTGGGAAAATATTAAACAAGATCAACTTCAAAAACTAGTAAAATGTATGTCTAATTGTGTACTTAAACTATTGATAATTAAATTAAATGGTGGTCCTACAAAATATTGAAAATCACAAATAGTTTTTTTGTGTGTGCACCTGTGTTTATACTTTTGAAACAATCAAAAATTGAAAATCTGTAATAATTTTTTGTAATTGACAGATTGCTATAAAAATATCAGAAAATGTTTAAATTAACGTTGTAAACAATATAATATAATAAATACATTATAATTCTTAATGTTTTTGTTATTGAAAAAAGTTGGGTTTGTTTAAAATTTTGAAACAGACTGTATTGAATGTGCGAATCATCACTGGAAATTAAATGCAGCTAGATATAAACCTCCAGAGGTTTATATCTGAGGGCATTTAATTTCTTGATGTTGGTTTGATGATTTAAAATTTCTTGATGATGGTCTTGGGCCAGAGAATTATCATGAAATTTTTTACTATAGTGTGAGAACTGAGAGTTTAGCTTCAAGCTTTTTTCCATTTACCGGCGGTTCTGTTAGAGAATGGCTATATAGGAGGGCAAAAATATGAGTGGGAAAGGTAATGGGTAAGTCGACAGGTTACCGTTTGCACGCAAAGAGGTTACCGATTGTACTCAAGGTTGACACAGCATTAATTATTAATAAACATATTTAATTATCTAATTATATAATCTATGCAATAGAGTACAAAATAAGATGCTACAAAAAGGGATTACTAAAAATTATTCTATATTGCGACAAGGAATATACGCTTGTTGATTAGTCGTTCAAGTTCTAGCTCTATATAACATATTATTCTACTAAATTCAACTAGCCTAAAGTAATCCATAATCGAGAGAGAGAGACAAGGAACGAGGATGAAATTTAGATCAAATACCTCTGGTGGTCCCGATCTCGCTGTAAGGGGCGTTGTATAGAACTGTCCCAGATCGGCTGACTCTACTCGTAGTTTCTCGTCTCTTTAGTTCAGGCTCCGGCAGGGGTGGCGGTAAGCGACTGTTGACTTCTGATGTCCGCTGGTGCTGTTTGTCTGATGCTATCAGCTGTGGACGTCCACATGATGTGTCTGCCTTGCTGTGTCTGCTAGCTGTGTCCGCTAGCTATGTCCGCTTTGGCTATGTCAGCCCTGAGGTTCATGTGCGACCCCTTTTTATTCCCGTTCTGAGGGGAGAAGTTCAGAGTACAATCTGATGCAATCCCATGTAAGTTCGCCCGGTTAGGAAAGGTTTCAATTTCTGACAATTAGTATATACAGTACATTTCTGTAAATTTATCACTTTTTCTATTCGGTATTGTTACTCTTTCTAACTCATAAATTTGATAACAGGTGTCAAACTGGTGGAATTAATTGCTGGAGGAGACAAAGGTTAGGATAAGTATTGCAACCTTAGAAATAGTTGTTCATTTGGTCGGTTATTTAATCGGTTTTATCATTGTTAAAGTCGGACGAAGTAGGAAATATGTGGGTTGTGTTTTTTTCTCTCCTTTCCAGAAGGGCCAATAGGTCAACCCTGCGAAGAGATGGAAAATTGAAAAAACAACAATAATAAAGTTTATCGAAGCTCCAAAATTCACGCTAGAGCACAAATTTTCACAATAGCAATAGGTCACACATTGAGCGATATTCTCTTAATTCATCAGTTTAATAATTTAATTTAATTTAAGTTTAATAAACTTAATTCGTCCAAAAAGCATGCCCATTAAGAAAACTATACATGACCTTTTTTTACTGTTTAAAAAAAATCACACGATCGTGTAGATTTTTGTGAAGAGCCGTCTAAGAGAAAGATTTTAACATTTTTTTGCGAAAATTATTTCCGCATTTAATGCATAGTCTGTACATCAGTTCCAGTGAAAATACGATTATCAGTTACAGGTATAATGTACCGTAAGTACATTTAATAGGGAAATTTTAACTTTCTCCACTTCTGTACACGTAAAATTATTTGGTTTCTGGACAACAAAATACAGTTGTTATACGGTCATCATCGGTTCAGCCAATCCCAGAATAAAGTCAAATGAATTGCTAAAATCCATCGACATACCTAAAGAACACCATTTCCTAAAAATTTCTTGAAATTCTTTGATCACTCAAACTCAGTTATGGATTCCCCACATTGGTAAGTTATAACATAAATGAAAAATAACTTGGTTTATAAAAAGTTCACCTCACTCTTATGAATGACATTAAGTAATATACAGGTAACCCCCGTATAACACGGTAGTTACGTTCCAAAAAATTGTCGTGTTATGCGAATCCGTGTTATACGAAACAAAGAACTAATACGAAAAGGAGGGTTAGGTTCCGAAAATTAAAAAAACATGCTAGTATATTTTCATAATTAAGATAAATATCTTCATTAAAATTTTTTTAAGTGATACATAGTAATATAAATTAAACAATGTTTTCTTTGTCATCACTAAAAACACTATTAATTGACCGAGAGCGTTTTCTTTTTGGCAAGTTATCCTTATCCTTTGATTTTTCTGCATTATCTTAAGATCCACGCTGTACCTTTTGCAAAATGTATGTAATTTTAGATTGCTTGCTTCTAGTTAAAAGATCTTTATAAATATCCTTATATGGTGCTAAGCACTTATGAAGAATAAAGCAAGTATGGAATAAGCGAAAAACATTCGGCAACATCAGAAGCAGAAGCGTCGCGATCTGGCAACATTGAAACAAGTTTCGAGAAGGACCATGTGTATCGACAGAAGGCGAGAAGAGAAAATTTACATACTTAAGTACTAATAGTTCACGAAAATAATAATTTTCGTGAACTATTATTACTTAAGTATGTAAAAATTTATTACATTTCCTGTTGTACGAGGGTTTTACCCAATTCTCGAACCGTGTCAGAGTGAATC
>NW_019385008.1:72001-76127 GCF_000671375.1 Centruroides sculpturatus | reverse complement strand
GTAGTAATAAAAATAAAACTGACATAACGTATTTATAAGGGGTGAAATGTTCAAAATGTTACATTTGTGTGTATATATAATATGTACTGTAATTCAGTTTGAAAATACAGTAGAACCGCGATTATCCGGACCTCTATTATCCGGATTTTCGATTATACGGATTGTTCAAAATAAATAAATATTTTACGAATTTGCTGATTTGCACTTGGCGAATTACGACACAGTTTATGTACGTGATGGAATCATAAATTTTTTGTTTCAACAACGTCTCATTCGGCACAGTAGTTGTAAACTCTTAAATATATTTTGCTCGTAATAAAAATATAACTTGACATAAGTATTTATAAATAATTTACATTCAAATTACATCATTTCTATGACCAAGGGCGGCGTATGGGCAACGTGGGCCACCGCCTGTGCCTCGCAGTCCGAAGGGCCTCGCGCATCGAAGGTTTTACATTACTTAAAAGTCGCGAACGCGACGAAAGAATTTTACTCGTCATAAAACGATTAATACTTTGTCAAATTTTTATTCATAAAAATGCAGTTTCGACTACTTTTTATTTTATATAATCTGTGTTCTTGCGCCACCAGAGGACCTTTTAAACGATAGGTAGTCTGTTAGCGCTGGTCAGTAGAAATCCAAATTTAACACGAACGTTTGTTTCTTGAAAATTTGATNCTGCTCATCTCTGATAAAATCACGCCAATAATATAATCAAATCATAACTTGTTAGTTTTCGTTTCCAATCTGAAAAGATTTGAACATACATGTACTGTACATAACATTTTAAGGTGTCTATGAACATTGTCGTATTTTAATTAATTTATAGCCTGACTTAATAGATATATCATAGTGCATGAGTTGTCAGCCAAAAATAACGTTCTACTCGGTTTATATTTTAGAGTTGTGTGTGGTTATTTGGATGCAAGAAGTACAATTAGAATGATTTCATGATGTGGCCATGCAACTAGACAAATTGTGATAGTAAATACAATACCTTGTGAGATTCTTTTATTATCAAGAAATCATGTCCAGTCACAGTAATGTGAACAATGAGAAAACAAAATCTGGACTCCTTCTGCTTCACAACAGTCATATAACATAAGTTGATAAAATTGTGATTAAATGTCTACTTCGGAACAACGTTCATTCGTACATCTGTGTACTTTTTACAGGTGTTATAAACAATATATTGTTTAGCATTAAGCTGTAGCTTTTACGACTTTTGATTATTAATTCACATGCAAACAAATCAAAGAGTTAACTGTCGATTATTGTAACTCTGTTTTATCATATTTTATGAGTATTGTTGCTTAAAATATAACGTAATAAAAAAGTTAATGAAAACAGTAAACTACTTAACCAAATACAGCATTATTACGAAAATTATCAAATACGATATGATATTAATTAACAGTATTAAACGGCCTCACTCTGCATTTTCTCCGTGTAATATTTTTTATCTTGTTTACTAGAATTTCTGTAAGAAATACAAGAAGCGATATAATATATCCTGTAACTAATAAATAGAGTAGACCCATAATATCATCTACTTTCAGAGGTTCATTATCTGTATCGATCTTATGGTCCTCATGGAACAGGATCTTTCTTGTTTTTTCATCAACAATGTTTCTGTCAATTTTCTCAGGTAATCCACTTTGTGCAATAAGATTTACCCTGTTAAATATAAATATATACAATAAAATTTATGAGCGTATAGAGTACATTACTATGCAATATATTAAATATATTTGAGTTACTTAGTTTAAATTTTTTTAAATGTATTTTGAACAATTACTGGCAAACCTTGATAACTACATTAATTTATCAATTCAAAATATATATAGTATTGCTTTTTCCATTCGTGATTCTCATCAGTAAACTTTATAAAAGTTGTTTTTTTTTTTTATTTTTGTAAATGTTTTTAAGAAACTACATCAAAAGCAAACATATTTTCTTATATATTAAATAAAGATAATATAAAATTTATAAAAATAGAAACTACATATATTGGAAAATTTTACAAATTTACAAATGTCAACGGCTAAGTGAGAAAAACTACTGAAGATTATAAGTTATATGCACTCCAAACTAGTGGAATGCCTACCTGAAATTTTGCAAGTTTCATTCCAAGTGAACAATAGCTCATAGAAACTAATAAAATCAAATTTAAGTTTTCAATTTTGCTAGTTTCATAACCATAGTACAATATTATGATTATGTTTCATCAATATAACATCATTTGATTTCAGTATGATAATAAAAACTGTACGTTAGTTTCAAGGCCGGATTAATCCACTTTGGGGCCCTAGACATTTTTTTCCGGGTCCCCTCCCGGCTCTTTTAATTAATACATCTTGTTACTATTATTTGTATTAAATCGCATACGGATACTGCAGCTGCTTTATAAAAAATAAAAGCAACATTATTTAACAATATTTCACAAGATTAAGAATACATATAGTTAATATTATTCTTATCGCTATAAAAAAATTCTAAATTATTGGGAGTTTTACTTTCAATAAGAAGAATCATAAGAATACGAGGGTTGTTCAAAAACTTCCCAAACATTATTTATTACAAAAAAAATACTTCAAATACAATTTATTTGTCAGGGTCCCCTTCAAAGTAGTCTTCTCCGCAACGTATACACTTATTTTAGCGGTGTTTCCACTTTTTGAAACAGTCGTGGAACTCTTTTTTTGGAATGCTCATAAACCCCTTTGTCGTTTTTTTCCTCTAACTTTGGAATAGTGGCAAATCTTTTTCCTTTGAGCGTGGTTTTAAGTTTGTTGAAGAACAAAAAAAAGTCGCATGAGGCCAGGTCAAATGAATAGGGTAGGTGTGGAAGCACAGCGGTCTTGTTTTTGGTAAAAATCTCACACGTTCTGAGGGACAAATAAGTCGGCGCGTTGTCGTGGTAAAAAAACCACTCGCCGCTCCTCCAAAGTTTGGGCCATTTTCGCCTGATTCTGCCTTTTAGGCGTTTCATACACCAGGTAAAATTCTGTGTTGACTATCTGGCCTGTAGGTAGGTATTCGTAATGCACAATTCCCTTTTCATCGAAAAAACCAGTCAACATCAACTTAACATTTGTGGAGCTTTTTTTGCGCGAGTGGCTGTTTCACCCACCCGTGAGAAGTTTCCGTGAAGGATTTTCCGAGTTTCACACAGAATTTCACAAAACAACGCTGCTCTTTCATAGAGCTGATTTCTGCGGATTCCATTTTTCGCTGAACCACATAAACACTATACACATCAACGGCTGTAACTAATCACCAAAACAAGATATCGAAAACAGGTTGAAAGAAGTTACTCGGGAGGTTTCCACGAACACAACGCCTTTAAATAAATTAAAAAATAACCAACTGGAGGTGCGCTATTCAAATAGTTCGGGAACTTTTTGAACAATGCACGTACATTTTCTTTAGATTTTAGAATTCTCAACAACCATATAAAAAGCAATTGTTTATTTTGTTTTGTTTTTGTTTATTTGTTTATTATATACTGTTGTCCAACAGAAAAGTAAACTATCTTATTGAGAAATCTTTTCAGAATAGACAGTTTGACCAGACTTTTTAAAAAACTGGCCCTAGACATTTGTCTCATTTGTCTATGCGAAGATCCGACCCTGGTTAGTTTGTGCATAATTTATGACGTTGTAGAGTAAATCATAGTTATATCGTCAATGAAACGTCTACAAACTATTAGTTTGAAAATAAATTTAATTAAAAAACTAAACATTTCAACATGGTATTACTTCAATATTTTTGTGTTTTCAAATATTTATAGTTTTATATATAAATTTTTAGATTTTAATATCTGTGGAGTTTCACATATCTTGTCTCAATCCCTGATATGTAACAAGGAAAAATGCAGTTCATTTGGATTTTTTATATAAATATTTCTTAATTTATACAGCAGTAAATATCAATAATGGAGTGTTACCATCGTATATATTTAAAATTTCTTACAAAGATAAGAAAAGGCAGAAGTTTTGTCGCGTATTTTAGTCACTACACAAAATCGAACATTTACAAAAAGCATAGTTAGATTTTTGCTATAAAAATTTGAGAGTTTGCAGCTTACAGCATAATCAAGTACAGTGTTTACATTTTCAG
>NW_019385008.1:65848-70278 GCF_000671375.1 Centruroides sculpturatus | reverse complement strand
TGAAATTTCATAATTATGATTTGTAAGTTTTTATTAGATGGAAATTAATCTGCAGTGAGGTTCGCACATGTAGTTTAATACCGTCTTTTATGTATACCAACGTTGTGACATTTTCAAATAATACATGAAAACTGAACCCTTGCAAAAAATCTCCAACTACATTTTTATTTTGCAATTTTTGGCCCCTCCATCGCATGATCTGTACACAAATTTTAGTGTCAATTTGATTATAGAATATAGTTACAAAGTACTCTGAATATAAAAACTTTAATCACGGAGACTCCGAATATGTACAAACAACATTGCATGAATCGAATAAAATTAAGGTAAGAGTCAGTTTTCAAAATGGCATGACATACAAGCGTGACACAATAAAATAATTGTAATTGCATCGTAATTGTTCAAAGTTAGGCATGCATCTTTGATTATTCAGTGCTGAAGTTTGTAAAAACAGGGGCAAAACATTTACTAGAAAAAATCTATTTTTCAATACTGTAAAAGATTGCACATAAATTGATGAAGGAGTTTGGATCGAAAATGAACTATAAGAAAGAATTCATTCATACATTCTAATTTAGAAAAAAAAAATTTGGTTTATAGTTCGCACTTCTTCGTCACAGAAATACATTTAAATTTGGAAATGATAGAAGAGAGGAAGTATTTAATAAAATCGCAGAGTGTCCAGATTGGAAACCTGAAACAGGAATAACAAACATTCCAAATCTTATATAGTTAACCAAATTTAGAAATTAATTGCTGCAAGTTGAAAGCGAGGTGTTGTGTTTGATCAAATATTCGATATCAAGTAGATTACTATGTTTTAAACGTACAATAATTACAAAAATGGTGAATAAATAGTGTTGCAATGAGTAAATATTCATTGTAAAATTATTAAGCATCTTTCAAATACACTGTACATTTAAAATTGTTTTTCAGTTACAAGAAATTTCATAAGATTTGATACAGTTGTGAACGAAAATACGATTGAACAGTAGTCGATTAGAAACTAAACGTATAGAAAACATAAGTATCGTAAATTACAGTTACGAAACACTTAAATGTTCTTTTACTGTGTGAGATCCAACCTCAAAATAAGCTAAAAATTGTTAATTTTTTCTCTAAATTTTCGATGTATTTAAAAGAAATTTGTCATCTCCTCGTTAAAATAACATTGTCGGAAAAAAGAATCAAATGTCGATAGAAACTTATAACATTTTTCTTTGATATAAGCATTTAACCCTAGAAAAATGACATTCCTCGGCTGCAAGACAAAAAGTTTATAGTTAAAGTTCGAATTCGTCATTTTGTTTTGGTCCCGGAAAAATTTTTAACTTCCACACCTGCTTGACTAACTCTACCTCTCACAATAGGGAATCACGTGACTAATTTTTCCAGTCCGAATCTATAAAAGCGACTGCTTTCCCCCTCCTTGGGGGAGTCTCACATCTACGACCGTCGGAAGGGTTAAGTGTCAAGAAAAATTTCTAATCTTGTGCGTCGATTGGAAAAAAAAAAGAACTAAGATTCTATCTACGTGGAAATATTCAATATATTAGAGGTATGAAGCAGATACTGTAAACTCTCTATTTGCGAGTTAGGAGCTAGCGAACTAAATTCATTTTCTCAGATGTTAGATTTTGTAATCTTTATTTTTGTTTGTTAATCAAATAAATCGTTGTTTCCATTGTTAAATGTTGTCATTTACTCGCATATCGCCTACGCCTTGTCGACGACCCCTCTCACCTCCTCCACTTGACCCAGGGCCTAATTAACCTACTTTGGGGCCCTAGACACTTTTTTCTTACCGGGCCCCCTTTCTCTCTCACAAGAAATAGAGCACAAAAAATATAAAACAATAAATAAAACAAAACTAAATAATGTGAAAAACTAAAACAAATCTTAAATTTTTATTAATAAAAAATATTTAATACACAACAACAAATTTTAGTTTTTTTAGAAAAGTTTGAATAGTTTGTTTATAAATTTAAAAAATTGTAATTTATTTTATTAAATGTCTAACAAAAGTTGTTGTACAATAACAATATTACCATAAAATATTAATTGTCAACATGACTATGTCTTGTTTATAAAATCATACTGCCTGCTGTGTTACCAGCTTACAGGTATGAAGGAGTACATGTCAGGAGTTGCAATTTGGCATAGAGCAGGGGTGAGCAACCTTTTCAATCAACGGGCCAATTTAAATTTTAAAATTTTTTGGCGGGCCGCACATAAAGTAGCCTAATACTTATTAATAATATACAAAACTTTATTTATAATAAACATTAGAATAAAAAAATATAAAATTTAAAATAAGTAAAGATTTCATATACAAATTTTAATGCAAAATAAAAACAAACAAGAAAAGAACAGAAAAACGAATTTACTTGAAATTTTTAATGAGAAATTTGGCACTGTTTTTTCGATACAAGCTGATCAATATCAGCCGGAATTGATGAGGTAGCTACACGTACGCAGCTTTCTAATCGTGCATCACTCAGTCTTGATCGGTGGTCATTTTTGATTAATTTCATGGTTGAAAATAATTGTTCGCAAACATACGTACTTCCGAACAGAGACATCATTTGCTTTGCATTTTTCGTCAAAAGCGGAAATTTCTCAGGGCTCACATAAGATTTATAAAAATTTTCGATGTTTACTGAGAAAAATACATTTTTTAAATCGGTATTATTCTGCATGTCAATCACTTCCATTTGAAAGTCTTCGGGAACTGTATCCACATCGATATTAAATGGCGAGGAAAACATTTTCATGGAAACCGCTGTCTTCTCAGCTTTGAACATTTGGAATCGTAATTGAAATTCGTTGATTAAAATGTCTATATATTGTGCGTATTTTTGACAAGTAGTAACGTTTTCTTTTTCTAAATGTGGAAAGTTTGCAGAAATTAAAAGACATTATTCTGCAAAAGATGCTGTTTCCACAATTTTAGTTTGTGCTCAAAGCCCTGAATTTTATCATACAAATTGTGAATAAACTGTCCTATGCCTTGAAGCACCACATTAAGATCATTGAGATGCTGAGTCATGTCGATAAGAAACCCAAAATCGCACATCTATTCTTTATTACCAAAATGAGAAAATGCATATCCCTTCATATCCAAGAACAATTGTATTTCGCTCTTTAAGTTGTATACTCTTTTTAGCATTGCACCTCTACTAAGCCAACGTACTTCAATATTAAAAACCACGTCGCCATATTCAGTTTCTAAATCTTTCAGGAATTCTTTAAATTTACAATGATTTAATGCTCGCGACTTTATAAAATTGATTAGTTTAATTATTGGTACTGTGACATTTGGCAAACTCAATCTTTTCGCATACAAATTTTCCTGGTGAATTATGCAGTGGTTAACGAATATTTCCCTTCCTGTGACCTTCTTAATGTCTTGAAATAGCCTTCATACTTCTACCTTTATGCTTGACATTGCTCGTGCTCCATCTGTCTATATACCAATAATCTTTTCTAATAAAACTGAAAAATTTTCCAACACAGACTTTAATTCATTGTACAGGTCTTTGCCGGCTGTAGTCCCTTGCATTGGAATCAGTGAACACAATTCTTCGGTAATATTAAATTTAGTGTCAATACCACGTAAAAATATAGCCAGTTGTGCTGTATTGTTATTATTGCAACTCTCATCAAGTGCCAAAGAACAGTATTCGAATTTTGCAACAACATTTCGTGAACGCATTGGTTCACGAAATGTTGTTGCTATGTTCTCGGACAAGTCTTCAATTCTCCTTGCAATGGTGAATCTTGATAAACTAATGTTTGAAATATTATTTATTTTATCAGGAAATGCTATTTCTGCAACAGCAGTCAGACATTCTTTTATCATCTCTCCATCCGCAAAGGATTTCATTTTTTTGCCAGTATTTGACTGACAACAAAACTAGCCTTTACTGCCATATTTGATAAAATAGCTTGATTTTTAAAAATAGTCTGTTGTTTTCCCAAGTTTTTCTCCATTTGATTAAACTTATCTATTCAGAGTTGTCCTGTTAAGTTTTTATTTTGTAGTTCATGTTTTGTATCGTAATGCCTTTTTATGTGGTATATTCTTTTAATGTTGACACAGTCTCTGAGCATATTAAGCATACAGCTTTATTTTTAACGAAAGTGAAAAATTAATCAAATTTCCACTTTTCTTGGAAATACCTGTGCTCATCCGCAACTTTGCGTTTTTTTGTTTGCTTTTCCGACATGCTATTATTGATTAAAAATTTGAAAGTTAATAAATTTGTAGGAAAACTTAATTTTGAATAAAAAAAACTTTAATATTACCTTTTTGACAATAATATTGCACTCACGCCTTTCAAGAAACACAAGAATTGCTAAAATTGCTAGTTAACAGCTTACCAGTCTAACTGATTATGTGACAGAAGCAAACACAAACAAGCACAGAC
>NW_019385008.1:51936-65575 GCF_000671375.1 Centruroides sculpturatus | reverse complement strand
GGATACGTTCCGTAATTTTCTAAAATCGCATAAAACCAAAACAATGAGTTAAAATTAACTTAAAACCGCATAAAAAAGTTTGCAGAAATTAAAAGAAATAGGCTGCTTAATAAATTACTTCGAATGTCTGAAAAAAATTCATATAAAAGCTTAAAATAAACTTGTATTCAAACTTAATTCAGTTTATTTTATTGAAAAGTAATATAGTTTTACATTTTTTAATCATTATCGCTCTCTGATAATGGTTTGCACCGTTTGCGAAGTGGTTCCAAACCACCTTCATCATCAGAAGAGACTGTCTCTGCAATAGATATTTGCGGATATTTGCAATAGATATTTGCAATAGATATTTGCAATAGATATTCTTATAGGAAAATCCGTGCACTAAAACTTTAGAACGATGAATGAAATTTGATATCAAACTCTCATTAAAAAACAATTAAGCGTTAATCGTGCGTTATCAAAGGTAGATTAAAATCGCGATAAAATTTTTTCGCGCGAAAAAAATTTTTTTTTTAAATTTGGAGACAAAGAACATTCCAAAAATTTGAAACAAATTTAGGCCTTAAGGACCGTGTTTTATGTAACGCTATATAACCTGCCCGAGTTAACTCGAGCGAAAAACTAAAGGGGGATTAAATTAAATTAATTAAATAAATTAAGGTAGATCTAGCTGTCCTTTACATCCATAAACGTTATATGTCAGTAGAACAAATGGAGTGAGCTTTGAGCGTTCCACGATTTTTGAAGACTGTCTATACTCGGGCTTCTTAAACAAGTCGATATGTATGTTTGTCCAAGACATTTTTGGATGAATTACAAACCGCACAACTTCAAAATCGCATAAAAATAATCCGCATAAAAAAGAGACCTTACAGTATTGATGAGAGAAAGTCAATAAAATAAATTCAATATTAGAAATGCTTGGCAAGCAACATAAACATGTTTAACGAGCCGCAAGCGGCCCGCGGGCTGCGTGTTGCTCATCGCTGGCATAGAGTATTAAGTGCCCAAATCATGCGCGTATAAAAAAACAGACTCGTAGGTACTCGGGGGGACTCAAAGTAAAATACAAAATGGCGACTCTCTCCCTTCAAACAGGCAAACCAAAGTCAGGTGGTGAGAGTACCACCCACAGTCGTTCTAGGAAATGGACTCTGACCCTAGGACTGAACACGTAGTATTTTCTTTGTTAAATAAAATTTGTAATTTAATTTTGTAAATTTGGGAGTGCTTAAAATATGACATTAAAACAGGGTTTTACACCTTTACAAGTAGGTTTTTTAACATTATCTAGAATAGTAAAATCATGGGACTGATAAAAATTTGACGTTATTATCGGGATAAACTGTATATTGTTTGTACAAAATTTAAAAAAAAAATAATTTCAGACGATATAATTGCCACGATTATTTTTTTCAAAATGGGAAATTTTCGTTAGGTATCGACAAAAATTCAACCCGGGCCGACGTGCAACGATAAGAAATTTCCAAATTGGATAGGTTAATTTCATCAAAAATGCATCGTGGACGGCGAAGTTTGAACTATCGCGCCCAAAAGCAACGATACCGAAGAAGATTGGAAAATGAAAACGAGTGGAATCACTTTGAGCGTCAAAGTGATTCCACTTAGTAGTGTCTCTAAGACATAGTGTTGTTTCAAATACGGTTTTGCCATTTTACTTGTTTCATTTAACCTTTTTGGTTAATATTTAAATAATATAATATTCAACCAGTTTTACAGTTGTCCAACAGAAAAGTAAACTATCTTATTTACAAATCTTTTCAAAATAAACAGTTTGACCGGGCCCTTCTAAAAACCGGGCCCTAGACATTTGTCTCATTTGTCTATGCGATGATCCGGCCCTGCNAAAGACCGCTTCATAAAAATTTTCATGTTTATTTGAGTGCCAGTTGTTGAGAGGTTCTACATTATATTAATTTAAAAAGTTTTAAAATTATAAAAAAGCTATATCATAGGCGTTTTTGCTGCGGTGAAAAAATAAAAATTTTCGTTTTCTTTATTATACACTAGCTGTTACTCGCAGCTTCACTAGCCCGGAATTTGCAATTTGACAAAAATAACAGTGAAGATCTTTATTAATGTTCCTTCCCAACTCCGTCTTCTTGAGTTGGTTTCTTGTGTATCACAACTCGATGTAGTGAATCAGGTTCGTCGGAAAGCACACCTCCACACTCAAATTAAATATATTTACAGTTTATTTACAGTTGTACAAGTTAAAAACATAGTATATGTACAGGAAGATCATGCGTGGTGAATTAACGTGCCAGATTGGCGTCTGGAAACTAATACTCTTGAGAGAGACCTCAGTCAGCTTTCGGAGTCGGCTCAACTGCACGGACAGTCCGGTCTCAGCACTAACCCGTCTCTGAGAAGATTAACAGAGGAGAACACTCTCTCTTTACGCTCAGCGGATTTCCCAAGTGTCTGAGACAACCGTGTATCAGTCTCTTGCCCTTCTCTCTCTCTCTCTCGTTCGGCCCGCAATTTAAGGGTTTTTGGACGGGCACTTCCAACCAATCACATCCCTTTTTTATGCCCGAACAGCTTACACTTAGGTCCGCCGTCATCCGACGAGAGTGAAGCTCTCACAAACGTCCGCCACTTGTTTACGTTTGTTGTTTGCAATATGGCAAATGTACTATCGTCTGACTGCAGGTGGGTCCAATTAACAAAGCCGGCGCTTCCTTTGTTTACCATTGTTTACAAGTCAATCCTTTTACAAGTGGTATTACCCGACCGCACGTGGATCCAAAGAGTGGGAACAAAAGCTCGCGCCTCTTTTGTTCCCACTCTGCTAAAAGGTCACTACTTTACAATAACTCTCCCTCAATACTTCACTAAGATACTCAACATTAGTTATTACTATAAAAATAAAAAATCGCATCTAAAATAGTACAGTTCCTCAGATTAAGCCTTAATCTTTTCCCTCTCTTCCCGAAAGTGAATTTTGAAAAATCCATTCTCAGTGTGGATTTTCATGATGTACTCTACTCTGTACCAAATTTAACATCTTTAAGTTCAGCGATTTGCTCTGGGCGATGATGAATCAGTCAGAAAATGTAATTTTATATATTACAAGTTCGGACACTTGCATTGCGTATCTCGCCGCCCACGCGATTGCGCCGCACGGCTACCTTTCTCGTATTGGTACGTGTCTTGCTTTTCGCCACCCGCTGACACCAATACTGTAACGCTTACCTAGATGATATCTTTTAATTTATATGAATGTTTAACACAATAGCATACAGCATATGTCCACCCAGAAGGTTTATTCTAAATATTAATGATAGAATTTTTGAAATCGGATGAGTAATTTCGGAAATTACCTCCTGCAAACAAACTTACAAACTTTACCTGTTTATAATATTAATAGGATAATACATGAAAATAATTTTTATTTCAGAATATTTTTATTTCAGAATATTCAGAGCCATATAAATGACACAACTAAACTTTCGTAGTAAAGTTCGAGTTTATACCTTTCCATAGATCTGGCCGTGGTTTTCTTTTGGTTTTCTACTAATATCTACCACGTTAATTCGGTTTATTTCCATATCTTTGTGATAGATAAAGCATAAGTTTCTTTTAGGGAGGCAAACTATCTGTTGACAGATGGCTCACATGTTACATTACGATATAATACCAATCAGTCAATCTGTTATGTTTTAAAACATTCAATAATTTTGTTTTAAATTTCAATTCGTACAATAAAAAATGTGGTTTTTAATAAATAGCGAAAAAATAATTATTTTTGAAAAATTACCATTATATCGAAGGGTTTTACCAATGTCAGGGTTTTATCTAAAGGTCTTGCAGCATGTATTGCAAATGTTGTTGAAATGTGAGTTACGGAAGAAGAATAAGTCAGGTAAGTTTTTCTGATATTACCACCAGTAATTGCGATGTCTGCCTAATGAATAAAATTAAATTATTGAAATACTTAACAAAACTGTACAATTGCTTAATATAGATTCATTACCTTAGCTGGTAATAATGAAATTCTATACCTAAAAATACACAAGTAAAATAAATTTAACACATTTAATAAGATTTACGTAAAATGTATAAAAAAACATACCTAGTATGAAGAACATCTGTTAATATGTCAATATATTTTATAATGAATGATTCATTCTTAAACCACAAATCTTTCTGAAAGAAGATATAATTATGATATAATTTTAAAAATATAATTCAAATTGGAAATTTCGTTAAACAACGCTTTGTAAAAGTTTTCAGTAATAATATGAAGAGAAATTCTTATCATGGTTTTAAAAATTAAAATCTATATTAGCACTAAAGGTTAAATGTGTTGCTTGTTTTGTCTAATTCTATAAGATTTAAAACAAAAATCAGCTTATAGGAGTTTATCAGAAATACAAATAACGTTGAATCACACCAGAAATTATTGATGTGAATAAGTAATTGGGCTTCCTATCATTGCATTTTGCATTTGACTAACATAGAAACAAACGAGAATACTCATCTGTTGAAGTATTAATCTGCAGATCAAGAAGAGATCTGCCGAATTTAGGAATAATAGTTTCCGGAAGTAAATGAAAAATTTACTGTTAGAAGAGCCAAAATTGACCGAAAGTACTACTACAAAATAGCTAAGAATTTTTATGTAAAATGTAAGAAAGACGTAACTTGGCATATGAAAAGTGGATTAGGGATATCAATGTTTCATGCACAGAAGTCAAAAAATGCTTGCAATGTTATTTAAAATATAATGTACATTACAATAAAATTTAGATATTTGCAAACTCAAATACGGTGAATTTAAACATGTATTCATATGTATATTGTATTTCAACTACTAAATTATAACTACATTATACGCAGACAATGATACATTAATTTGAATTGTCAAATAAAAGAACAATTAAACGTCACAACTATTTAAACTTACGACATTTACAGCAACAATTATCTCTTTTGGTATTAACGATTTTTTTTCGGTTATTATTTTTGTCCTATTGTACATTTTACAGGAAGCCATATCATCATCATCGCACTGAAATATTTAATAATAATAACAATTTAAGAAAACTTATAATTAAATCACTTTATAATATATAATTACACTAATAATAAAAACAAGTGGGCTTAATAAGGTTGTGCTTTATATCATTCACAAAAGTGAGTTGGACTTGTTATAAAGGAAGTTACTTTTAATGACAGCAAGAGTCTACAACTATAGGAAATCTCTAATTCGATCTGATCGATCGGAGTGTTATAGAAAATATTCAGGGTATGGGGTGTTCCAGCTATGTCGAGCGTTTTCAACAATGTTCTTGTTTGGGCTGGTCGCTGGTTTCGCTGAACCCGCGCTGACCATAGAATGATTTTATTTTAATGCTCAGATAATGAAAAAAATTACAGTTATGGAGATTGCAATAGTTAACTTTCTTTTATGAGAGCACATTATATGTGAAACTAATAACCGGATTTACTCCAAAATTTATACACAAAGTATGCAATAAATGCAGGAACGATTTTGCAAGGATAAAAAAGAGTTCAAAACTTTTCGTTAGAGGGCGCTTCACACAACTTTACACGATTGCGTAATATTTTTTAACACTACAAAATCTCACGTATTTTACTCTTAATTCGCATGCCTTCTAAATGGGTTATTACTGATTAAAAAAATATTGCACAATGTAGAAGATTGTTATAGTCTGAAATTTCATAATTATAATTTGTAAGTTTTTATTAGATGGAAATTAATCTGCAGTGACGTTCGCACATATAGTTTAATACCGTCTTTTATGTATACCAACGTTTTGACATTTTCAAATAATACATGAAAACTGAACCCTTGCAAAAAATCTCCAACTATATTTTTATTTTGCAATTTTTGGCCCCTCCGTCGCATGATCTGTACACAAATTTTAGTGTCAATTTGATTATAGAATATACCTACAAAATACTCTGAATATAAAAACTTTAATCACGGAGACTCTGAATATGTACAAACAACGTTGCATGAATCGAATAAGGCTAAGGTAAGAGTCAGTTTTCAAAATGGCATGACATACATGCATGAAACACAATAAAATAATTGTAATTGCATCGTAATTGTTCAAAGTTAGGCATGCATCTTTGATTATTCAGTGCTGAAGTTTGTAAAAACAGGGGCAAAACATTTACTAGAAAAAATCTATTTTTTAATACTGTAAAAGATTGCACATAAATTAATGAAGGAGTTTGGATCGAAGATGAACTATAAGAAAGAATTCATTCATACATTCTAATTTAGAAAAAAAAAAATTATTTTCTAGTTCGCACTTCTTCGTCACAGAAATACATTTAAATTTGGAAATGATAGAAGAGAGGAAGTATTTAATAAAATCGCAGAGTGACCAGATTGGAAATTTGAAACAGGAATAACAAACATTCCAAATCTTATATAGTTAACCAAATCCAGAAATTAATTGCTGCAAGTTGAAAGCGAGGTGTTGTATTTGATCAAATATTCGATATCAAGTAGATTACTATGTTTTAAACGTACAATAATTACAAAAATGTGAATAAATAGTGTTGCATCAAGTAAATATTTATTGTAAAATTATTAAGCATCTTTCAAATACACTGTACATTTAAAATTGTTTTTCAGTTACAAGAAATTTCATAAGATTTGATACAGTTGTGAACAAAAATACGATTGAACAGTAGTCGATTAGAAACTAAACGTATAGAAAACATAAGTATCGTAAATTACAGTTACGAAACACTTAAATGTTCTTTTACTGTGTGAGATCAGACCTCAGAATAAGCTAAAAAATTTTTAATTTTTCCCCTAAATTTTCGACGTATTTGAAAGAAATTTGTCGTCTCCTCGTTAAAATAACATTGTCGGAAATAAGAATTAAATGTCGATGAAAACTTATAACATTTTTCTTTAATATAAACATTTAACCCTAGAACAATGACATTCCTCGGCTGCAAGACAAAAAGTTTAAAGTTAAAGTCCGAATTCGTCACTTTGTTTTGGTCCCGGGAACACCTTTAACTTCCACACCTGCTGGACCAACTCTACCTCTCACAATAGGGAATCACGTGACTAATTTTCTCAGTCCGAATCTATAAAAGCGACTGCTTTCTTCCTCCTCGGGGGAGTCTCACATCTACGACCGACAGAAGGGTTAAGTGTCGAGAAAAATTTCTAATCTTGTGCGTCGATTGGAAGAAAAAAAAGGACTAAGATTCTATCTACATGGAAATATACAATATACTACAGGTATGAAGCAGATACTGTAAACTCTCTCTCCGCGAGTTAGGAGCTAGCGAACTAAATTCATTTTCCCAAATGTTAGATTTTGTAATCTTTATTTTTGTTTGTTAATCAAATAAATCGTTGTTTCCATTGTTAAATGGTGTCATTTACTCGCATATCGCCTACACCTCGTCAACGACCCCTCTCACCTCCTCCACTTGACGGTCAAGTGAAAAAGGTGAGAGGGGTCGTCGATTTCTTTTGTCGGGTCGAGTCTCGACCTGACAAAAGAAATCACGACCCTTCAGGACCAAATTCGAAATTTAGCCATCGTGACAAGTGAGCAGGTTTAACGACCTGTAACCGAAAAGGGAGAGTCGGCGGTTCCCGACCTCCCCGGCAGTTCACAACTGCATCACCCTTACTCAAATTAGACATACTAGTAGTCAGGGAAAAAATCCCATTATTGGGTGAGTGGATAAAACTGTTGAATAAAATTATTTGTTCAAGGTTTATGCCTTCTCAATAGGCAGGTTGTAGAACGTTTTGCGTGATTACTTTAAAGAAAGTCATACGTATGTAAAGACCCTCGAGAGAATTTCTTCTCTTCTTCGAATTGCCTGTGTTACATTGCAGAATTCAACTAATTTTACAATCCAATGAAGATAAGCCATGAGCTTATCGATCCGAAAAACCCAAAACCGTATCTGGACAACTCACAACAAGAAGTGTTTATAAGCATTAAGTGTTTGTTATATCTAGTCCCAAATTCCACCACAAAATAACTCTAAATATAAACCTGTCTAAACCACGATAAGAATCGAAAATGTCCTGAAAAGCAAAAAAAAATGTTGAATTCAAATTTATAAAATAAAGTAATTTTAAGTTTTTATTAATATATTTAAATGAAAAATAGATTTTTTACTTTCGTGAGATATGGCAGCTTGGTAAGTACTGTGGCAGCTAAATGTACCCTTACAAACAGCAGCTGCTTGTAAGGGTACATTCAGAGGAGACTTTAAAAAAACTCGCCTCAATTGGGTGTGTGATCGTGACAAAAGTTTGAATATTTCATGTGACCAACTAGAAGGTGGAAATAGGTGGCTTTGTCACTGGCAACAGATCAGCAAATTCTCAATGCATTAAATTAACAACGCCATTTAAAAACATGTAACAGTTGGTTAATATTATAAACTGTAAATTATTAACTAGAAAATTATGCAATAAAAATTTAGAGTATAAAATGTTTAATCAGTTTAATTAAATAAATAATATTAATTACTTACAATTTTAACGTAACTTTTTTCTACTTCTATGCAAAAATAATTATTAATACTTTCAGTAAATGCAAATCGCCGATCACCAGAATTATAAAAGAAAGTCACTTCAGGTGGATAAACGGTTTTCTCTTTTACAACATGCACGATGTATTCTTTTTCAACGAATTTGCTTTGAATAGATTCTGAAATTTACATAAATTTGATTTATTTGTATAATTCATTAAAGAATGTAGAATATATGTATATATATCAATATGTATATAAATGAAATCTTGTTTGTGTCCTTTATGACAATACAGTAGATCCCCCTATAAGACGGTAGATACGTTCTGTTCTTTATGAATCAATTTTGTAGGAATCACAGTTTACGGACTACGGCTGTTTGAAAGGTTTTCTTCCATAAAATTAATTGATTCTAGGCTAATTCGACTCAACATTTCCAAAATACGTATATTTTTTTGAAAATAATCCGTATAAACTACGTTATAAACAAAAAATTGTAGGATTGCTTACCGAGTGTGTACCGTTCGACTACGCCCGTTGCTAAAGCTTGGTTTCGTCGCGGAACAGCGCATCAAACCGCGGCCGCGATTTCTGATATTATTTTTCTGCGAAAACTTCGTTGACCTTTGGAGACATCCTTAATATAAATAATTTTTATGGCCGTTAAATAAGAAATGTTTCTTTCACAAGAAATGTATAAAATTACAGTACTGGACAGACGATAGGTCGCCTAACTCGCCGTAGCGTGACGCTAGACGGCGAAAAATATATATTTAATTATAATAAAGTTACAATAAATTAAGTTAATATATAATTATATATACAGTACCTAATTTATATATAATTAATATATAATTATATGTACAGTACCTAATTTATATATAATTATATGAACAGACGATACTAAACTCAATTTATCCGCCTAAACGTCCGTAGCGTGGCGCTACGGACGGCGGGAAAGTAGTTCGGCTGCCCGATGACGTTTTACGTATTATAGGAGTTATTTTTACCGTTGTTTACGGATACTGCCACAATTTTTATAGAAATCGTAACTATAGGAAACAGTTTTATAGGGGGATCTACTGTATTTATTTTAAAACTTATTTTAATTAAAGTTTGTATGGATATTTCTAAGACTCTTGATTGACACTAGGCTCTATACAGCCCAAAAAATTAATATATTTTTTATACTTAAATTAATTTTTGGTTTTTGTTTATTGAACTAATATTGTAGCATAGAAGAAGTAGAATATTTATTCTTCTTTACAGCATTTTCGTAAATAATTATTTTCTTGTATTTTAATTCTTTTGTATAACGCCGGGTACATGAGCTATTCATTAATAAGAGACAATTGGAGTTTTCATAAAAAATAAACTGTCCATGTACAAAATTTTGCTCAGATATTGCAAAAACTCTACCTTCATTACTGGATTTGGAAAATTTTTTGCAGATAAATTATGCAATTTCATCTTCAGCATAAAGAAAACGAATTTTCTTATTTAAAACGAAAATTTAAAAGTTATTTAAATGACTCAGTTTTCATGTAATCGAGCTTTAAAAATAAAACATGCTAATGAAAAACTACTAAAAGGATAAAATTAATTATAATTACGCGGAAGTATCTGTTTACATGAAATACATACCGGACAGCAATATCCAAACATAATAATACTTTTTAAATAATATACACATCTGGTATATTTAAATGTATAAACCAGGGGTGGGCAAGCAACAGTTCAGTGGTAGCCGAAACGTAGGTTTTGCAAATTGCATGAAACCCGCAGTTCTGTACTTTTTTATTCTTTACCGCAGTTTTGTACCGCGATTTTATTATATAATATAAATATAATATAAAACAAATATTGAATTTTCTTCAGTAAACATTTTCACAAAATTAATAAAATAAAATTGTAAAAATACAGTCGACCCCCCTATAACACGGTAAATACGTTTCGGTTTTTATGAATCCAGTTTCTACGAGTCCTTAAATACATGAGCCAATCACAGACTGGCACGTATGCAGTTTACGGACAAGTGCTGTTTGAAAAGTTTTCTTCCATAAAATTAATCGATTCTAGACTAATTTGACTGAAAATTCCAAAAACATGTATAATTTTTTGGGAATAATTCATATAAACTATGCTATATGCAAAAAATTGTAGGATTATTTACCGAGTGTGCACCGTTCGACGATGCCATTACTTATGCTTGTTTTCGTCGTGGAGCATGTCATCGAATGGCGCTCGCGTGCTTCCTGATAAATTATATTTTTTGCGAAAAATTCGCTGAACTTTGCAGACACTATTAATATACATATAATTTTTATGGACGTTAAATAATAAATGGTTTTTAGTAAGTCCACTACTCGTTTAAACTCAACGGTTTGTACAATATCAGTTATTGGTCTAGATACGACCAATGCTGTCGCGACACGAGTCGGCGATGACGTTTTACCGAATTATACGAGTTTTTTTAGCGTGTCTGTACGAATACGGTCGCAATTTTTCCGCCGTCATATAGGAATCCGAAATATATGAACCCGTTTTAAAGGGGGATTACTGTAATAATAAAAAGCAGAAATTAACACTTTCAGCAAGAGCCCCATGTAACTCAAAAAGAGCCGCATTTGCCCATGGTCGGTATAAACCATTGAACTCCCAATAATAATGTACCTGATTAGCATAAAAGTAATATTTTTTCGTACATAAATCGGTTATCCAATATATCAGTTATCCGGGCAACCCCAGTCTCCAATTGATTCAGATAATCGATGCTCTACTGTATATACTTTTATAAGCACTTCTTTTCTACTCGTATATATATGTTGGTTCGTTACATTTATTCACCATTTTACACCAATTTATAGTTTATTTTCGTTAAATATATTAATACAATATAAGGTAAGTATACATAATGTCGGAATTATTTATCAAATTATCATACACCCAACAAGTTATGATTACAAATTATGAAAATATTTTTTTTCTATAATACTATTTCTCTTTTTAAATGCGTAATTCTTGTAATTTATTGTATTCGCGATTAATTTCCATTTGCTTCCTATCAGTGTTTTCATTACACATAATCTCAATATCCATTATCTATTTAATATATATATGTATACATATAAAAGTACAGCTATATCAAGCATGACTCATGAAAAATTACAGATATATCACATGAATCAGGTTAAAATTCGATTTTTCTGAAAAATCTATTGCTTACAATTTCTGTAACACACGCAATATTAACGAGAACACCGAATATTTGTATCAAGTTTCATATCTGGAATAATGTAGTGTCTGTTTTGTCTAAAAAGAGTTATATATATAAATATTTTAATGTAACAAGATGTCCATAACGATGATATAAAGAATAAAGACACATTGCAGAAATTCATACAAAAAGTCAAATTTACTTTTTTTTAAATTATCATTTTCAACAAAAACACTTTATTCTATATTGTAAGAAAAATGTAAATAAATACTTACTATTATGGAAATTATCGAATTGAAATCGAGCATTATAAGTAATCAGTACAAAACTTAGCTCCAATTGAAGTATCATGTCGAATATTTTCCTGGTCTGATTCTATAAGTTAAATAAACAAATACTTTATAAAATTGTTCATAGAAATAGATATAATAAATTAATAAATATGTGTAGTATATTGTGAATATGTATCATCTACAGTAGAAGTTCCTAAGTACAGCCTACTCTCCAGTATGCTGTACTTAGGAACTTCTACTGAGTATATCAAGTGTTTTTCAAAACCAATAGATTGGCCGTGTGGAGTTTGCGAAGTAACAAGCAAATGACAGGCTTTTCTTCATAGAAAATTCTC
This sequence comes from Centruroides sculpturatus, assembly GCF_000671375.1. NCBI lineage: Eukaryota > Metazoa > Arthropoda > Arachnida > Scorpiones > Buthidae > Centruroides > Centruroides sculpturatus. Next base: position 53,204 of record NW_019385008.1, on the reverse strand, counting down.
TCAGGAGACACTTCCTAACGAATGTTCAGGTCTGCTATGTTGCCAGATTATCTCATGCCTTTGTATTTTTCAAAAATTTACTAAGTGACATGCAATCCAGATATATCGAACAGATTTGTTCACTCCCCACCATGCTGATATATTCTCTGTAATCAGTGTAAAAATGATACAATCAGAGAATAACTTGTTAAGATTAAAAAGTTAATAAAAAAAAATTTAATAAAATAAACATTAAAGATAACTTTTTTAATATAATATTTTGAAGACATATACTGTGTTTTACGTACGTGTGAGATATATATGTGTTTTACGTTTGCATGTTTAAATATATAAACATACCAGCAATAACAGCAAGAAGATTATAATAAATTAATTCCGGATTATTGACAACTTATTGAAAGATACCGAGTTACCCAGGAATTCTAGATTATTGCGTGCCAGAATTAAAAAACCTCTATATAAAGTTTTACGTGTACACAATGGAATACTGTGTGAGAGTTCAGACTTGACAAAAATTTTGGAAAAAACAAAACTTTTTTAAATTAGTTTAAATCGCAGCAGAAAATTTCAATTTAATTTCCGGATAATGATCACATCTTTCTCCACGGAGTCACTATTTTTCCCACGTGACACATCCAATACATCATTGGGAACTACTACAAATATTTACCGTTGGTCGAAAATGGTAACATGCCGAAAAGGAAGACATAAATAGTAAGGGGAAAGACCTCCAGAATAAAAGAACGGATCTGATGATGACATAGAGAGTTTGCCTATCCAACTTCTTTTCGTATGAGAGTATTTTAATTGTGCTCCATCGCTGATCCCTTCGATTGTCTTTTCTCCATAGACGCCTTAGCAACGAACATTTTGTAGTGAATCGCACCAGAAAGAAGCCTAACTCTACTCAACCTAGCTGAAATCTCTCCACCCATCATCAGGACTTTCACCTCAAGATTTCGAAGAAGCCGCTTTGACTCAAGGTATTTAGCATTGCGCGTAAAATTGTATGCTTTCGCTTTCGCTTTCTGCTAGGAATTCGTTGAAACAGAACTTACTAGTATAAAGCCCAATCAAATATGTTACATTATATAAGCATTAACCAGTATGTTATCCTATGTGAGAATCGAGGGGGTAGGACTATGTCCTTGGATCGGCTTTCAAGTCGGAGGGTCTTGCCCACTGGTTAGAGATGGGTTTATTCCGAAGGAACGGGATTAAAATTTTTCGAGTCAAGTGGAGGACAGTGGAGTGTTCTCAGAAAGGCG
>NW_019385008.1:31351-51916 GCF_000671375.1 Centruroides sculpturatus | reverse complement strand
GAGCATTATAAGTAATCAGTACAAAACTTAGCTCCAATTGAAGTATCATGTCGAATATTTTCCTGGTCTGATTCTATAAGTTAAACAAACAAATACTTTATAAAATTGTTCATAGAAATAGATATAATAAATTAATAAATATGTGTAGTATATTGTGAGTATGTATCATCTACAGTAGAAGTTCCTAAGTACAGCATACTGGAGAGTATGCTGTACTTAGGAACTTCTACTGAGTATATCAAGTGTTTTTCAAAACCAATAGATTGGCCGTGTGGAGTTTGCAAAGTGACAAGCGAATGACAGGCTTTTCTTCATAGAAAATTCTCTCAGGAGACACTTCCTAACGAATGTTCAGGTCTGCTATGTTGCCAGATTATCTCATGCTTTTGTATTTTTCTAAAATTTAATAAGTGACATGCAATCTAGATATATCGAACAGATTTGTTTACTCTCCACCATGCTGCTATATTCTCTGTAATCAGTGTAAAAATGATACAATCAGAGAATAACTTGTTAAGATTAAAAAGTTAATAAAAAAGATATTTAATAAAATCAACATTAAAGATAACTTTTTTCATATAATATTTTGAAGACATATACTGTGTTTCACGTACGTGTGAGATATATATGTGTTTTACGTTAGCATGTTTAAATATATAAACATGCCAACAATAATAGCAAGAAGATTATAATAAATTAATTCCGGATTATTGACAACTTATTGAAAGATACCGAGTTACCCAGGAATTCTAGATTATTGCGTGCCAGAATTAAAGAACCTCTATATAAAGTTCTACGTGTACACAATAGAATACTGTGTGAGAGTCCAGACTTGACAAAAATTTTGGAAAAAAAAAACTTTTTTCAATTAGTTTAAATCGCAGCGGAAAATTTCAATTTAATTTCCGGATAATGATCACATCTTTCTCCACGGAGTCACTATTTTTCCCACGTGACACATCCAATACATCATTGGGAACTACTACAAATATTCACCGTTGGTCGAAAATGGTAACATGCCGAAAAGGAAGACATAAATAGTAAGGGGAAAGACCTCCAGAATAAAAGAACGGATCCGATGATGACATAGAGAGTTTGCCTATCCAACTTTTTTTCATATGAGAGTATTTTAATTGTGCTCCATCGCTGATCCCTTCGATTGTCTTTTCTCTGTAGACGCCTTAGCAACGAACATTTTGTAGTGAATCGCACCAGAAAGAAGCCTAACTCTACTCAACCTAGCTGAAACCTCTCCACCCATCATCAGGACTTTCACCTCAAGATTTCGAAGAAGCCGCTTTGACTCAAGGTATTTAGCATTGCGCGTAAATTGTATGCTCTCGCTCTCTGCTAGGAATTCGTTAAAACAGAACTTACTAGTATAAAGCCCAATCAAATATGTTACATTATATAAGCATTATCCAGTATGTTATCCTATGTGAGAACCGAGGAGGTAAGACTATGTCCTTGGATCGGCTTTCAAGTCGGAGGGTCTTGCCCACTGGTTAGAGATGGGTTTATTCCGAACGAACGGGATTAAAATTTTTCGAGTCAAGTGGAGGAGAGTGGAGTGTTGTCAGAAAGGCGATAGACGAAATACGAGTAATCGAGGACACCAATTTAACAAAGAAATAACGATTTATTTGTTATAGACTATACATTAAGCTATCATAGAGAAATTCCACCGAATTTCCTGAGTTCTTAATACGCGAAGGGAGGCTAAGTGAGAGTTTACAGATGTTGGTTTTATACCTGTTTATGAATCGAGTAATCCAGAATATAAGTAAATAAGATAATCCACCGAATCGTCGAGAATCGAATTAGGGCACAAAGTTATAGAAAAATCCTAGGTTGCATGGGGCTTCGACTGTTGATGAACGACTCCTCGGAGGGGGAGAGAAGTGGCTTTTATCGTTTTGAGGTGGGAAAACTGTTATGTGACTAATTAGTTGCGAGATAAAAGGTGTGCGAGGAGATCAAAGTTGTCTGCGGAACCCAAATAAAATGACGAAATCGTATGTTAACTATCAACTTTTTAAGTTTGTAGTGTGGAAATAGTTGTCGAGATGGGCGAATGTTTACCTAAGAAAAACGGGATATTAAAATTTTTCCCTTATTCAAGTTGTTTTTCACTGTAGTTTCTTAAGGTAATTTAATTAGTTTTTAGGTAATAACTGAACATTGACCGAAAAAAAAAATCGGTAGAAATTTCGGATTTCACACGGTATGTAGGCCTTAACCATTATATGATGCTATATAAACCTATAATGGAATTACTTGTCTTCCTATGTATATTAGTTTACATAAATAAACAGGCATTATTGTTTTCTAATCGAGTTTTAAAGTGCACTTCTTTTGCCTAATCTCTCTATTCCGGGTTTAAGCTTCTGCAAACGCGACCGCTGGAGCAAACAAAATTAGCGACGATCAAGGTTTCTGTGCTTAAATACACAATGTTGTCAGGCTTTAGGTGTAGGTGGCTTTGTCACTGGCAACAGATCAGCAAATTCTCAATGCATTAAATTAACAACGGCATTTTGAAAATATGTAACAGTTGGTTAATATTATAAACTGTAAATTATTAANGGCTTTGTCACTGGCAACAGATCAGCAAATTCTCAATGCATTAAATTAACAACGGCATTTTGAAAATATGTAACAGTTGGTTAATATTATAAACTGTAAATTATTAAGTAAAAAATTATGCAATAAAAATTTAAAATTTAAAATTTAAAGTGTTTAATCAGTTTAATTAAATGAATAATATTAATTACCTACAATTTTAACGTAACTTCTTTTTACTTCTATGCAAAGAAAATTATTAATACTTTCAGTAAATGCAAATCGCCGATCACCAGAATTATAAAAGAAAGTCACTTCAGGTGGAAAAAAGGATTTCTCTTTTATAACATGCACGATGTATTCTTTTTTAACGAATTTGCTTAGAATAGGTTCTGAAATTTGCATAAATTTGATTTACAGTAGAGCGTCGTTTATCCGAATCAATTGGGAACTGGGGTTGTTCGGATAACTAATTTTTTGAATAACCGATTATATACGAAAAAATACCCCATGTTCAAATTTAGCGTATCGCTTCGCGTTGAATTTTCGTCGATGTTATGCCTAATGTAAACTTTTTAAAATAATAATCGTGGTTATTGTATCGTTCAAAATTATTTCTTTACTTTTTACAAACAAAATAAATGTATTGAAAAATATAAAAACAAAAAAATATATACTTTAGAAGTTAATCTAGTATCAAAAACGTTCGATTCAGCACCATACAGTTTTCAGAAAAACACCACAAAAAAGTGGCAGTGCTGCCAGCTAAAACACACATCAACAAAAAAGTATTGGAGTAGCTTAAGATATAGCCAAAGATTGCAGCGCAACAGCACAAGCGAAAATTTAAATTTGTCGACTGGAATTCTTTCGGATAACCGACTTTCGGATTATCTACGCTCTACTGTATTTGTAAAATTAATTAAAGGATGTGAAATATATGTATATATATCAATATGTATATAAATGAAATCTTGTTTGTATCCTTTATAACAATGTTTATTTTAAAACTTATTTCAATTAAAGTTCATATGGATATTTCTGAGACTGTCGATCGACACAAAGCTCTATACAGCCGAAAAAATTAATATATTTTTCATACTTAAATTAATTGTTGTTTTTTGTTTATTAAACAAATATTGTAACATAGAAGGATTGGAATAATTATTCGGGCGAATGTTTACCTAAGAAAAACGGGATATTAAAATTTTTCCCTTATTCAAGTTGTTTTTCACTGTAGTTTCTTAAGGTAATTTAATTAGTTTTTAGGTAATAACTGGACATTGACCGAAAAAAAAATCGGTAGAAATTTCGGATTTCACACGGTATGTAGGCCTTAACCATTATATGNTACTTAAATTAATTTTTGTTTTTTGTTTATTGAACAAATATTGTAACATAGAAGAATTGGAATAATTATTCTTCTTTACAGGATTTTCGGAAATAAATATTTTCATGTATTTTAAATTTTTTTTTTTTTTATAATGAGTACACGAGCTACTCATTATAAAAGTCAATTGACGTTAGCATAAAAATTAAACTGTCCATGTACAAAATTTTGCTTACATGTTGCAAACAGTCTACCCTCATTACAGGATTTGGTACATTTTTTGCAGATAGATTATGCAATTTTATCTTTAGCATAAAGAAAACGAATTTTCTTAACAGAGAATTTCAATTGTAACATATGTTAAAACGAAAATTTAAAAGTCGCTTAAATGATGCAGTTTTCATGTAATCGAGCTCTAAAAATAAAAAATGCTAATGAAAAACTACTAAAAAAAATAAAATTAATTATAATTACGCGGAAGTATCAAAACGAAAAAGTCGCATCTAAAATAGTACATGTTTATATGAAATACATACCGCACAGCAATATCCTAACATAACAACACTTTTTAAATAATGTACACATCTGGTATATTTAAATGTATAAACCAGGGTGGGCAAACAAGAGTTCAGTGGAAGCCGAAATGTAGATTTTCCAAATTGCATTGCAGTTGCAGTTCTGTACTTTTTTATTCTGTAACGCAGTTTTGTACCGCGATTTTATTATATAACTAGCTGTTACCCGCGACTTCGTACGCGGGGGTTTTGCAAGCAAACCCCATTTACATTCAATATTTCAATAACCATAGTAATTGTTATATAACATTTACTGCTGAAAAGAATTGCCGAGAATCAAACGAACTATTTTGAATTTGATCAATTTTCTGAAACGTTTACAATCGTTCTATAATCAAACCCATATTCAATTACAAATTCGAATTTAAAACGGTTCGAACTTTTAAAAATCGAAATAGATAAAAATATTTATAACAATGTCTGAAATGTTATTAATTTAATACACCTAAGTACTCGATGAAGAATATATTCTCTTCCTCACCCCCTCGCGGAGAAATTTCGAAAAATCTCTTCTTAGTATGCATTCTCATGGCATACCCTACTACAACGCAGATAAAAACAAAAAAGTCGCATCTAAAATAGTACAGTAGTAGCCGTTCTTTTGGTTAAGCCTTAATGCTCTCCCTCACCCCCCGCGGGGAAAGTTCTAAAAATCCCTTCTTAGTGTGCATTGCCATGGCATACCCTACTAAAACGCAGATAAAACAAAAAATCCCATTTAAAATAGTACAGTAAAAGCCGTTCTTCCGGTTAAGCGTTAAACCTCTCCCTCTCCCCCCGCGGGGGAATTTTGAAAAATCCCTTAAATGTTCTTAAATTATCATTTTCAACAAAAACGGCTTATTCTACATAATAAGAAAATTGTAGATAAATACTTACTATCATGGAAATCTACTAAGTATAGTTGAGCATTATAGGTAATCAGTACAAAACTTAGCTCCAATTGAAGTATCATATCGAATATTTTCGTGGTTTGATTCTATAACTTAAACGAACAAATACTTTATAAATTTGTACCTAGATATGGATATAAAAATTAATATATATGTGTAGTATATTGTGACTATGTATCATTTACAGTAGAAGTTCCAAGTGCAGCATACTCGAGACAACAATAATAACATGTCTAGTGTTTTTCAAAACCAATAGATTGGCTGTGTGGAGTTTGTAAAGTTTTCTATGACTGAATAACAAGTAAATGACAGGAATTTCCTCATAGAAAGTTTTCTGAGGAGACACTTCTTGACAAATATTCAAGTCTGCTATGTTGCCATATTATTTCATGTTTTTGTATTTTTCTAATATTTAATAAGTCATATGCACTCTGAATATATCGGACAAATTTGTTCACTTCCCACCACGCTGCGATATTTTCTGTAATCAGTGTAAAAATAATACAATCAGATGCTAAGTTGTTAAGATTAAATTAGGTGAAAATAACTACAAAAAGTTAATGAAAAAGGTATTGCATAAAATCAACATTAACGATGATGGTTTTGCATATATTTTAGAAACATATACTGTATATTGTGTGCCCATGAGATAAAATAGGTAAACATGTCAAGTATAATAGCATGCCAGATTAGAATAAATTAATTCCGGATTATCGACATCTTTTCGAAAGATGCTGGGTTACGCAGGAATTCTAAATTATCGGGTGCCAGAATTAAAGGACATCTATATAAAGTTATACGTGTATGCATAAAGTGGAATACTGTGTGAGAGTACATAGTTGAGAAAAATTTTGGGAAAAACAAAATTTTCTTAAATTGGTTTAAATCCCTGCGGAAAATTTCAATTTAATTACTGGATAATGATTGAATCTTTCACCACAAAGTCACTTCTTTTCCCAGATGTCACATCGAATGCATCGCCGAAAACTAACTACAAATATTCACCATTGGCAAAAAATAGTAACATGGCAAAAAAGAAAAACATGAACATTGAGGGGGAATAATTCCAAAATAAAAGAACGGGTCCAATTACGACACAGAGCGTTTGCCGATCCAACTTCTTTTCATGTGAGAGTATTTTAACTGTGCTCCATCGTCGATCTCTTCGACTGTCCTTAGCAACGAATATTTGATAGACGCCTTAGCAACAAATATTTGATAGTAAACTGTACCACAAAGGAGCCTAAATCTGCTCAACCTAACTGAAACCTTACCACCCTGTCATCAGGATGTTCTCCACCCTGTCATCAGGAGTTTCACCTCAAGATTTCGAAGAAACCGCTTCGACTCAAGGTATTTAGCATTGGGCGTAAAATTGTAAGTTTTCTCTCTACTACGAAGCCATTAAAATAGTACTCGGTAGTATAAAGTCTAAACAAATATGTTACACTATATAAGCATTATCCAGTATGTTACCCTTTATAGGCCTTATCTATTATATGACGCTATATAAAAGCTATAACGAATTTCCATGTTATACTATGTATATAAGTTTACATACGTAAACGGGTATTATTCTTCTATGATCGAGTTGTAAAGTGCATTTCTTCTGCTTAATCTGTCTCTATTCCGGGTTTAAGCTCCTGTAAACGCGACCGCCAGCGCAAAACGAAATTAGCGACAATCAAGGTTTCTGTCTTTCCTTAAAGAACAATTGTCTGTCCATCGCAAACGCGTTTTCGATTCTTTGGTCAAGTAGTGCCAGAGCATAAGGAAGCTTCGCACAATTGTATATCGTCTATATGCACTGGGTTTAAATGTAAGTGGAAACTATTTAAAACGAGTCAGAATAACTCGAATTCATTATTCTCGTGATCCCCAAGCAGAGGGATAGATATGTATGGTCAATTATTTTTGGTAATGCTTAGCTAATATGAGAATTTGTACAGTAATTTCATAATCTCTCCATCTCTTAAATTTATATAAAACTAGCTGTTACCCGCGACTTCGTACGCGAAGGTTTTGCAAGCAAACCCCATTTACATTCAATATTTCAATAACCATAGTAATTGTTATATAACTCCTACCACTGAAAAGAATTGCCGAGATACAAACGAACTATTTTCGATTTGATCAATTTTCTGGGACGTTTAATATCGTTCTATAATCGAACCAATATGCAATTACAAATTCGAATTTAAAACAGTTCGAACATTTTAAAAATCGAAATAGATAAAAATATTTATAACAATGTCTGAAATGTTATTAATTTAATACACCTAAGTACTCATTGAAGACTATATCCTCTCTCTCACACCCCGCGGGGGAATTTCTAAAAATCCCTCCTTAGTGTACATTCTCATGGCATACCCTACTACAACGCAGATAAAAACAAAAAATCGCATCTAAAATAGCACAGTAAAAGCCGTTCTTTTGGTTAAACCTTAATGCTCTCCCTCACCGCCCGCGGGGGAATTTCGAAAAATCCCTTCTTAGTGTGTGTTTTCGTGACGTACCCGAACTGTGTACCAAATTTCACCTCTTTAGGTTCAGCCATTTGCTCTGGGCGATGATGAATCACCCAGTCAGTCAGGACAAGTAATTTTATATATTTAGATAAATAACGTTTGACTATTGAATAAACTAAACAAAAACTTTGTATAAAGAAAGAGAATCACGTATCACAAAAAATACACGTTTAGCTAGGTCACACTCTGTGTGGAAGCCATGATCCGATTTTTGCCGCAGTGTCCTAATAACATGAAGAATGGCATTTACTGTACTATATAAGATGCGAATTTTTGTTTCTAACTATGTTTAGTACTTCTTGAGTACTTACATGTATTAAATTGATAACATTTTAGACATTATTATAAATATTTTTATATATTTTGATTTTTTAAGCAAATTTTCGAACTGTTTTAAATTCGAATTTGTTACATCACATTAGTTTGATTATAGAACGATTGTAAACGTTTCAGAAAGTTGATGAAATTAGTGTTGCAATGAATAGTATATTCGTCCTCAGGTTGAATACCGAATATTCGTCCAGGAGGTGGCCGAACAGCCAAATATTTCGCCGGTGGCGTACCGTGGGGAGGGCGGCAGGGGCGGCCTGCCCCGGGCAACATTTTTTAGGGGGCAGCAAAATTTCACAATAAATAATAATAATATCTTGTAAAATTTTGAAACATCCCAATCTATACTTGCATCGTGCCTACGATAGTGCTATCGTCCGGACAGTCCGGAAATCGGCTCCCCAGGCGAACTAGTAACTTTCTCATTCGAGTATTTCCTGCGAAACCTGTTGACCTTTTTTTTTCTTTTGCTCGTATGATATTCATTCGTGCTCATATACACCACTAATATTGAATAGACCTATTTTAAACAGGTCGCTGCACTACCACCGCATTTCTCATTGCTTGTTCTGTGACAAAACTGAATTTTGGTCTTATAAATTGAAATACATAAATAAGGGGGCGAAATTTTTCTCCGCCCCGGGCGGCTGACACCCACGGTACGCTACCGTATTCCGCCAAACCATTCGGCTTGATTAACGCACGTACGAAAATTGGCGTCAATGCCAAACAATTGTTGTCATACACTTCGGAAAGCTAAATGCTTGTAATGAAAGTCACTTAGCGTGCACGGACGAACGCCTGGGGCCGTTCGGGCTACCAAGCTGTCTCGAATCTGTGAAATCATAACTATAACTTATACCGACGTCCTATCTGTCTCTTTTCTCCGTCATCAGCAGGCTATAAGTCACGTAATTGTAAAATGGGAAATCTACGCCGGAAAGTGACGAACCGAAAGTATCGTGAGGGCGTATTATGATGTATGCATAGACATACGTGGATTAGAGTGATAGAGGAAAGAAAAAAGGGAAAGGCCAAGACGAGCGCTTAAAAAGTAGGATAGGCAGGTTAGACTCTAAGATGTGCGACGATTCTCGAACGAATGGTGTGTACGTTTGCTGATCTTTGTAATTATAAATTGTGAATATATGTGTCTAATATTATTTTCTTTTTTATTTTGTGCAGTTATAAATAAATATAAACAAACAACACTAACCGGATAACATTAAATTTAAATACCAAAATTATTAATTTACTGTGTTTTTGTTATTCTTACTACTGTTCTTAGGTATTCGGTATTCGTCCGAATAGCGAAAAATAGGCCGAATAGGCCAAATACCGAATAGTAACCGAATATTCGTTACATCACTAGATCAAATTGAAATTAGTTCGTTCGTTTCTCAGCAATTCTCATCATTCTCAGCGGTAGACGTTATATAACAATTACTATGGTTGTTGAAATACTAAATAAAAATGGGGTTTGCTTGCTAAACCTCCAAGGGCGAAGTCGCGGGTAACAGCTAGTAACGTTATATAATAATAACTGTGGTTTTTGAAGATTACCATTGATAGCAATAACTTAATTTTCAGATGTAAAATAATCACCAAATCTTCCAAATCGTTTGCCCTAGCAACGCCAGGCTCATTTGCTACTTTAATTCATATACTTATAGAAAAAATTTTCTGTTATAGAAATGGTGATGATGACAAAGAAAAATACTAATTGGAACATTCTTCAAATCATAGAGCTGTTAATACTAGATAACTAATATTACAGAGATTTTGTTGTTAATTTTCTTTTCATTTATATTCACTTTAATTTAATTTTCTCCACTCTTCTCTTTCCTATAAACTAAATAAATATGTTCAAACAATAATTACTGTGTTTACTAATTGATTTATATTTATAAAAACAATAAATATACAAATTTTACTTCAAGTAATGTCGTATAATATTTGTATTAATTGATTAATTTCATGTAGNAAACTTGGTGTTAAGAACTACTTTTTGCTCTTAATCACCTGGCAAACTCACTAACAGATTACTTTGTAAAATCAATGAGCATTATTTTTGGATTCGGGCCTGACACGTGAAATGTTTTGGTAGAGTTTTCCCGGTATTTATTGCCTGTCTATAATATATAGTGAAACCAGATTTCCACAGAAAATCCTTTTTGTAGGCATCCCTTCCTACGCCGATCGCATGAGTGTTGCATTGCTTTATTCCGTCAATCTAATCGAACTGAATTTCTAATCGTACAACTTATGAATTTTCCAGGGCTGTGGAGTCAGAGTCCGGGTCGCAGTCAGAGTCGAAGTCGTGGAGTTTTGGTGTTTAGCCGGAGTCGGAGTGAGAGTCGTCAAAAAATCCGCCGATTCCGACTCCCTTTTACTTACCAACTTGTTATGTATATAAAACGGAGTCGGAGTTGGAGTCGGTAGATTTTTACGCGACTCCACAGTTCTGGAATTTTCTTTCACAGAAAACTGTAAAATTTTCACCAGTCGTGTAGAAATTGTCAAAATTACGAAGTCTAGTATAGGATAATGTAAACTATAAAATAATATGTTTTGCAACTTAATAAGTTTAACAGTTACTTTTTGTACGAGGCGGTAGCTGTAGATTTAGTCTGTTGTCATAGAGAAAATCCATCAATAAATGTACTGTTACCTTTGACACAACTAATAATTTAATTTATTGCGTATTTATATACAGCAGAAATAAATTGGAAACAATTGTGTTTCGATAAATTGTATTGTCTCTAAATATAAAATAATAAATTTAAATAGACTTCAACTTTTATTCATTATTTACAAGCAATAATTTATATATAAAGAATGAATAGACACAATTTACTGATGCTAAAAGTAGCAATCTAAAAATAAAAGCTTTAAACTTGCATAAAAAATTACTTTTAAATTAATTATTTTACTTGAATATTGTTTACCTTAAAAACAGAGAATTTCTAAACTGCATTATATAAACTTTGTTTTAAGAATTCACCTTTCCTAAAAATAAAATAAGTAAATTCTGTATAAAATAATGTAAATCATCATTTAACCAATCAGTATTTTAATTGGCTAATATTTTTACATTACATGCAACAATGTGCTTGTTTTCTTATATGAATGCTAGTATAGTATTATTTTTATAAATTCTACATACCTTTGTATATTTAAGTAGGTATAAATTATAATTACACATTACAATAATCTTAAATATATACTAGCTGTTACCCGCGACTTCGTCCGCGAAGGTTTTGCAAGCAAACCCCATTTACATTAAATATTTCAATAACCATAGTAATTGTTATATAACATCTACCGCTGAAGAGAACTGCCGAAAATCAAACGAATTATTTTCAATTTGATCAATTTTCTGAAACGTTTACAATCGTTCTATAATCGAACCAATATGCAATAACAAATTCGAATTTAAAACGGTTCGAACATTTAAAAAATCGAAATAGATAAAAATATTTATAACAATGTTTGAAATGTTATTAATTTAATACACCTAAGTACTCGATGAAGACTAAACCCTCTTCCTCACCCCCCGCGGGGGAATTTCGAAAAATCCCTTCTTAGTGTGCATGCTCATGGCATACCCTACTACAACGCAGATAAAAACAAAAAAGTCGCATCTAAAATAGTACAGTAGTAGCCGTTCTTTTGGTTAAGCCTTAATGCTCTCCCTCACCCTCCGCGGGGAAAGTTCTAAAAATCCCTTCTTAGTGTGCATTCTCATCGTATACCCTACTACAACGCAGATAAAAACAAAAAATCGAATCTAAAATAGTACAGTAAAAGCCGTTCTTCCTGCTAAGCCTTAATGCTCTCCCTTACCCCCCACAAAGGAATTTTTAAAAATCCCTTCTTAGTGTGCATTCTCATCGCATACCGTACTACAACGCAGATAAAAACAAAAAATCGCTTCTAAAATAGTACAGTAGAAACCGTTCTTCTGGTTGTGCCTTCATCCTCTCCCTCTCCCTCCCGCGGGGGAATTTCGAAAAATCCCTTCTTAGTGTGCNTTTGCGCATCATTGAACAGCAAAGCACTCGCTGAAAGTAAATATCACTCATTGCACTTCAGTTTATTTTTTATTTCATCTTTAGAAATATAATAGTATTTTTTTTGTAATCATTAAACAACATACCAAGGATTATGTAATCATTAAGTTATAAATATTGTTTATAAATTTTTTTATAGTAAAATTTAAATTACTTATGAAATCTGTTTTTCAAAAAAAGTAAATTTTTTGCAGGAAAGTATCATAATATGAACTGAAAATTAACATTATTTTCTAGATAAATAATTTATAATTAGTATTAACTCCACTGTTTTTTACAAAATTATAAATTTTCGAGTGCAAGAAATGATACATTAGATTTTAAAAATCCAATTATTTTTAAAGTTATATCTAAAATGTAAAGCAAAAATTTGTATCAAATTCTTAAATTGTTGCTTCGTGTGTATCGTTCAACCTACAATTATAATTTTATGTCAATTACAAAGTTTTCTACAGAATCAAAATAATAATTAAACATTATTTCAGATAAATGATTATATTATGTTATATAAAATGTAATCAAGACAAAATTATGTAAAACTTCTTTCCTGTGTTAATCTTACCTCCTTACACAAGATAGCATCATACTTAAAATTTTATACCGCCATCTTACCTAAACAAAAGTATTTTTTAAAAATTAATTGTGCTTTGATCGATAATGAATACATAATTTAATTTTACATTTAAATGTTAGAAATTAAATTAACGTTAAATATAGAAAAGGCTGCTTATTTAACGCAATGGTTTGTTGTTTAAACAAACAGAACAATAGCTTTTGTATTTTTCATAAAAGTTTTCAAATAATATTTAATTAAAATTGTACAATAAAATTTAAATATTTTTCGATTTATTAACAGAAAACATTGATGTTTTTTCTGTAACAACTACGTTGGTTGTGACGAAGAAAATCAATTTGTTAGAATGTTAAATCAGGCTACACTAAAATACATTTTAGTAATTCGAAGTTTCTTATGCCTCATGTATTTTTTTTAGTCTTATACTTAAAATTTAAAATAATTACTTATAATAGTTATTGGTTAACATATATTTGTGCATACACAGGGACATAACTATTAAACAAGATATATTGCGAAATCTATTTAACTCGATTCAGTGGGAAAAAACCCAGTTAAAATATATGAGTTATAGAGGTAAAAAAACTGTGCACTTGTTTATAAGTAATTCATAATAAACGAGTATTTTGGTGGGTATTATTACATTAGTAGTATACAAATGATACATTCTGGGTTATAAAATTAATTAGTATTAATCTATATATATAAAAATGAATGTATGTGTGACTGTCTGTGTGTGTGTGTGTCCTTTATGCATTACCAGACCGTTTATCTGATTGCGTGATACTTTGGGAAGTTGTTTAATATACTCCCGCGAAGGTTTGTGGCATAGTAGAATTGCCATAAAACTTTGGGAAGCTTTTTTAATACACTCTGGCATAGTACATTTATCCTACAATAGATGGCGCGCGTTTACACAAGCATTCGAACACTGTGTCCCCGATCTATTTCAAATTGTGAAGACCATTTCTCCCTCCAAAAAATATCTCTATATATGCATTTGTGAACTGTATCTCGAACAACGACCGAAGTTGTAGGAGGAAATTCGCCTATTTTACCGATCTAGGAATCCCCTTTTCCAAATTTTAATATCGACTAAAAATAATTTAAAAAGACAAATTGCAATAAAACGGTTTATTATCCAACTATCAGAAATTTCACAACACACCAAGGAAGAGAGGAAAAAGCAATTAAATAATTAAAATTGTAAAGGATGAAAAAATGTATATAAAAATAGGGAATATCGCGCTTCTGACAATCGCTGCGAGTGTGTGGGCTAAATTTTGAGAATCCGTGCTTCTGGCATGGACAACTGTATGTGACCAGCTCGTGTCGAAAAACCTTTTGATTTATTCGTGTACGCACCAGATGGAAAAACAATAACTATCGTGTATACACAAGCACTCCAATAAATATATAGAATTGAAATGACACTTTGAAATATTTTCCCGATGAAAATGAATAATAATAGAGAGGTTGAGGCGCACGTTTTAAACATGTAAACGTGTACGTGTGACGTTCAGCGCCGCTTTCCCGTAAGCCTAAAAGTTTGACAATTATGTTTGGATAGTCGGTGGAATCACGCTCGACATTCCAAACACCATCGTCAAACTTTTAGGCTTACGGGAAAGTGGCGCTGAACGTCACACGTACACGTTTACACGTTTAAAACGTGCGCCTCAACCTCTCTAATAATAAGTTTCAATAAAAATGATAAAATGTAAATTGAATTTTATCATAACGAGTTTGCTTAAATTTCCTTTGTTCTGAGATCACAGCAATGCGCGACGGGTAAGCTAGTTAGTATATAATTTTAATATAAATTATATAACACAACTCTAAAAAAATTTTTTTTGAATTATATCGATATAAAGAACGATAAAGTATACATTATATTTAATTTGTATAAGAATTTAGTATAAATTAATAATACAAATCGAATTGAAACGATGACATAATTTGAAACTTGACCCCTCTGCTGTACAAGTCCATACTGTGAAGTAACTCGTGGGACCTCGCATTATTCTCTTTGTTCAAAGTAATGATAACGGATAACAACATGTGGCTAAATAATGTGAGTTTTTTTTTATCTGCAGATAATATACGATTAGAGTTAAAGAACGATTAGTTCTTAAAGAAAAATATGATTGGTTCTTAGTTTTTAAAGAAGATATGATTGGTAGTTAGTTTTTGAAGAAGATATGATTTGTTAATATTTTATATAAGTTATTTTTTTAAGACAATTAGTTTTATATTTAAGCTGCGATCATAGAAATGTACAGTTTTCTGGTTACTTACAAAGACTATGAAATTTACTCATCTTCCTTAACTCTGTACCGTACTTTGGACGCTTGCGTTTCTGCAATAAAAAATTTATTTAATAAAATTCTATTAATATTCTCTGCTATTTCAAAGTCAAAGATATTTGGAAATGATAAGGAAAATACAGTTTTATAATTGTTGGCAACGATGGAGGAATTTACGAAGTATGTAATAGATTATACGTTTCGTTCGAATGATGTGCGGAAGACATGAGAAAATATGTTTAGAAAATGATAAGAAAACTTTAGTACTGTTTAAATAGATAAGTCCAGGAATGAAATATTATAAATTTTCTAAATTTTCTAAGGTTGACAAGGTGGATTAATATGTATTTCAAACATCCCAGTACTTGTGTAATTGCCAGTCCTTCCCAATCTGGAATAACCACATTAATGAAAAAAATGATTCACAACAAAATTTATGAAAATCCTCCAAAAAAGATTTTATGGTGTTACTCCGTATATTTACCGTTTTTTCAAGAAGAAAAAAATATTACATTTATGTACGGCTTACCCGAATTTGTTCAAGGATGGGATTTGATAATCATCGATGATCTGATGCACAAACTGTCTCCAAAAACAGCATTTTTGTTTACGACAGAATCTCATCACCATAATGTAAGTGTGATTTTAATAATGCAAAATTTGTTTCCGAAAAATAAGATTATAATATAAGTTTAAATACACATTATTTGATTTTCTTTAAAAATAATCGTGATGAGAGTCAGGTGAATTGTTTAGGTCATCAAGCTTTTGCGGGAAAATTTAATTTTTTCATGGATGCATATAAAAAAGCGACAGAAAAAGAATTTGGTTATTTATTATTAGATTATCATCCTAAAACAGATAAGAAATTTCCTGTGAGAGATTTTTGTTTTCCTGACGAACGAGGTAATTTTTGGATTTACTTACCGATAAAATGAAAAACGTAAAGAAAAATTATCATATGCTAGCGCTTTTAGCGAAGACTACTACTTCCCAACGAAGAGCGATATTGAAAGAAGCTACTCCAAATTAAGTTAAAGTTTTGTGCAAAATATGTGATAATTTGCAGAGAGAAAATATACCCGCCGATGTTCGTAAATTACGAAAATATAAAAATTATCAAAAAATTATACGAAAAACGCGTTCCTTTAAATATCAAGAAAAAAATTTCGGTTAATCAATCTAGTGGATTTCTTTCTCTTCTATTGGCGCCGTTATTGTCTATGGCATGAGGGTTAATCAGTTAAGTAATAGGAAAAAAAATCTAATGGCAAAGCAGATGGCCTTAGTTCCTTCTGAATTACTGATAGGTTATCGAAAGCCTGAAATATGAATTGGTTCTATTATCGAAAAATTACTCGAGAGTATAAATTTACCTGACAACAATAAAGTGAAATTATTAAGTCAATTGATTTCGAGATATCATAGAACCATTTATGCTTCTAAAGAACCTGTCAGAGTATCGGTCGTATCTAACGAAAATGAAGAAACAGAATCTCAACCGACAGAAAAAACTGATAATGATGACAGATTTATTAAACAAATAATTTTATCGGTACCTCAATTATATCAAAAATATACACCTCATTTAATCTCTAAGTTGGATTAAAGTCATTATGGATGGAATTTTATAGGTGAATTAACAATCGATGAAAAACCTGTTATCGAAAGTCATATAGTAGACTTAGTATCATATGTAATGAGAAAAACAGAAAAACCGCATTCCTTCCTGTTGGTTTTAAAGAATTTTGGGATGGCTTAAAGAAAATAAATATTTCTAAAGAGTAAATCAAAAACAAAAGTCTGAAACATCAATGGAAAAAATATACTATCAACCAACATCAGTCGAAACTCCCGAAGAAATTTTCTTTCCATCACTATTTCATCGTTGAAAAAATCTAAGAGAAAGAGGAAGAAAAATCTCAAATGGAAAAACTTTTAAAATCGATTTAGTATAATCCTAAATCTCAGCATCTTTTGGTGGTGTGAGTAATTAGTTAAAGAATCAAATTTGCCACGATCTGTTGTTAAAAAATGATTGTCTTCTCAAGTAACTTATGCGCTTCATAAACATGTAAGAATTAAATATTCGCAACGAAAAACACTGAAAGTTTTTATCGTAATGACTTATGACAGGCTGATTTAGTTGTGTTAAAACAATTTTCTAAATTTATAATGGAATAAAGTATTTACTAACTGTAATCGATGCATTTTCTAAGTATTGCTATGTCGTACCGATAAAAGATAAAAAACCCAGTCTGTTTTTAAAGCTTTTCATACCATTAAAAAAATTACGAAAAATTTACAAACTAATAAAGGAAAAGAATTTTATAATAGATTAGTAAAAAATCTTTTTAAAAAATTTAAAATTAATCGTTATTCGACTTATTCTGATACAAAAGCCGCTGTCATTGAAAGATTAAATAAAAGTTTGCAAAATAAAATATATAGATTATTTACTTATTGTAATTCGTATAAATATATCGATAAATTATCGGATATTGTGAAAAGTTATAATAATATTTTTCATAGAAGTATCGGTATGCCTCCATCGGAAGTCACTTTCCTACATCACAGCGCTATTTTCGAAAAGTTTGTACCGTATAAAAGGACAGAATACGTTTAAATTTCATATTGGCAACCTCATTCTAATTTCGAAAATACGTAAAGCATTTAGTATACCTACTCGGTTGGACGGAAGAAATATTTATTATTCACGATCGTTTTTCATCTCATCTTCCAACGTATATATTGAAAGATTTAAATAACGAAATTTTGAAAGAAAGATTTTATACAGATAAATTGCAGTAGGTAACAAAATGATACAGTCAGACTTTTTTGTGACTCTGATAAGCAACGCTAGCATGGATTTATTTCCCGAAAATAAGTAGTCTCATTTTATCATGAAAAATGAGTCCACCTATTGATTTACAAGGGAAATGGGTAGTCGGTCTGAGCGAGGTAATAATCCTTAGAAATTGGTTTAACATATCAAATCACAATAACGATTATACTATTACTAGACAAAAACAGATGTGATTCCATTAACTATAGACGATAAAAATGAAGGAGAGACGCTTTTTAATTGGATAAACAAGAATATAGTTTCGTTAACAGGATCTAATTCGGTAAATTTGTTTTAGACAAGGATTATAAAGATATAAAAACAAATTTGAAAGAGGGATTCGAGTTGCATATTTCGAAAAAGACAATGCTAATAAACTACTTTATTTTTTAATTTTAGGAGGCAAACATATTACATTTAAACAATGGAGTTCGAGTTTAATATTGTGAGGAGCAAGTAAAGAATATCTATCAAATCATAGATATTATAAAGATCAGTTTATAACTTTAGTAGAAAGAAATAAAAAAGTTGTTGAAAAAATCGATGTAGAGGAAAAAATTTTTATTCTTATCGGGTTATATTCCTCTACCGAAAATTTTTTGGGAATTTTTGAATATATTAAATTAGCATTACTACCTAATATGAAAATCGTTTTAAAAGTTCATAAAAATATAATGATTAAATTCGGAAATGAATTAAAAGATTTGTTAGGATTTAACACAAGCAAATTTTCCAAAGGTGAATATGTGAGCGACTACACCATCGAATTATCTTCGGAAATTTCGGAAATTTTTATTTATTCGAATATCGTTGCTTCTCATCATGTTGGGGATATATACCGCTCTACTTTTAAGAATTATACCTGTAATGAGGGAAAAGACTGATCAAATAGTTAGTCTACCAATCATCTCTATACCTTCCGTTACAACGTAATTATGTAAATACAATCGAAATTGAGTTGAGAACTGCTAGCAGAAAAAATTTGTCTTTTTTGGAGGAAAAAGTCATTATTAGTTTTATCCTTTAAACAGATATAAATATTAGTATATTTTATTTATTAACGTTAGTTAGTCTTTGTGAAAAAAAAATGAAGCTCTATCTGCGAGATTGTATAGATTATTACTGCAATCAAGCAGGAGGAATGATACTGAAACACGATTTTCCATTTACACGACAATTCGGTAGAGGGACTTATTTTGTCAGACTGAAAATACAGAGAGGATACTGATTTTTGGGGGATTTATTTCGTAAATCTATTCCTATTCTTTCAAAGTAGAAAAGTATCTAGGGGGTAAAGCTTAAAAATTTGCATCAAATGTTTGATCAGATGTAATTAGATGGAAGTCATTTAAAAAATCTTAAAAAAGTCGTTTTAAACATGCAGGGTCTGAAATTAAGGAAGATATACTTAAAATAGTGCAGACAAGATTGGGTATAAAAAGAAAACCACTGAAAAAATTTTGTTTAGTTGCTAAAGAAGAAGAAGTGAAAACTTAACAATATTTTCCATAATTGAAAACAATGGACGTTTATTTGTGTGGTAGCACCAAATCCGAATTAGACTTACTTAATACTGTTTTTCGATTCAACTCGCCATCAACAATACCTATGAAGTTATTGCTCATTCCGTAGTACGATTTCCGATAGTAGAGCACTTATAGATATTTTATATCACCCGTAGCACCTATATTTTTTATATAAGGATCGGGTAAACATTATATGGATCTACATTCGATTTATCTATGTGTTCAAGCAAATATAAAGATAGACAGATCAAACCTCGGCTCGGAAGAGAAACATTACTATTACATCGAAAGGTTTTACCAAGATAAATGCTTTATCTATAGGTCGATCAGCACGTATTGCAAATGTAGTTGGACTATGCTTTATGGAAGAAGAATAAGAGAAGTAAGTTTCTCTGATATTTTCAACAGAAACGGCGATGTCTGCCTAATGAATAAAATTAAATTATTGAAATACGTATTAACAGCGTATAAATGCTGTCTATAGGTTTCTTACATCTCTCGAAGAAATACTGTTTTCAAACCTAAAAAAAAATAAAAAAATGAATTTCAGACAACTAATTTCGTATACTATGAAATTAATTTTAATTAATGTAATGTCGATTTTCTTATACTATGAAAAAAAAAACATATTTAGAATGAAGACCATCTGCTAATAGATGAATATATTTCCGAATATATGTACTTATCTCTTTCTTATTGAAACATTCCTATAAAATAAGTTATAATTATTATTTAATTCTAAATTTTATTGTTTGTAAATCTATAGTTTAAATTTCATTTTAAATATTTTATAATTTTTTCTCTTCGTTATAAAAAATATGTTTTTATAAATATCTAAAAATGTTTCTAAAGCGGATTATTTCTGTTTAATTAGAAATGTTTTCAATAGAAAGCTACTGAATTATTTAAAATTTTTTAAACCTAAAACTGTAAACAGGATGCGTAGAATTTCTCATATATAACGTAAGTGAGAAATTCTATAAACACGAATAACCTGTAAAATCGTTATTTACTGTGACCCTA